>NC_087449.1:4872500-5172500 GCF_036321535.1 Camelus dromedarius | reverse complement strand
AAGGGATGAAAGAGTTACTCTCTGAACACCTTGCCCTTTTTTCCATTACTTGCACATTCATCTATGACACATATTATCTTCCTAGAAATCATTTTTAACCACCCTCACAGGGATTCCTAAACGTGATGCTTCTGTGACTCCCTGAAGGATCCTGCTATACACTAGGGTCCTTAAGAATTTTCAGTTTGTCTTACAAGTTCCATCACTTCTTAAATCTTTTGGGATTATTTCTAGTTCTTATCTTACCTTTGGTTCAAAATCCCTTATCTAACGCTCTTGGGGGCAAATGTATTTCAGAGTTCAGATTTTCTCAGATGTTAGAATAGTAATAATGTAAATGACATAGCATCCTTGGCCGTACACCCAATAGCACAAGAAATTAGTATTTCCATAGTGGATGTATGAACATTTCATGCTAAGGGGATAAACAAAGACTATAAAGAGCCTCATGTCAATTTGCATCAGTCTTCATTGCTGCAGAATTTGTTCCAAATTTATGAAAAAAAAGTTCAGTTTTTAGGATTTTGTGACTGTAGACCAGGGACTGTGAACCTCTACTGTTGTTAAATATCCTGAAAGCCAGGGGAGAGTGACAGGTACAACTGGATGTCTCAGATGCAGGGGAATACCATTTCCCTTGATATAGGCTGAATAATGGTCCTCAAAGATAACAAGGCCTCATTCCTGGACTCTGTGAATATCAGTTTATATGGTAAAAGACGTGATAAAATGAGGATCTTGAGATGGGGAAATTATCCAGGATTATCCAAGTGGACCCTAAATGTAATCATGGGGGTCTTTTTAAGACAGAGGCAGAGTGAGATGTAACACACAGAGAAAAGGAGAGGGTGGAGTGAAGGCAGAGCAGAGAGATGTGAAGATGCTGGCTTTTGAGAGCAATCCAGACACAAGCCAAGGGATGTGAGCAGCCTCAGAACCTGGAAAAGGCAAGGAATGGATTCTTTCCCGAAGTTTTGGAAGAGAGCACGTCTCTGCTGACAGCTTGATTTCAGCCCGTTGAGACTCATTTTGGACTTCTGACCTCCAGAACTGTGAGAGAATTACTATCTGCTGTTTTAAGTCACCATGTTTGTGGTCATTTGTCTCAGCAGCCACCCCAATGAGGAGAGTCTTATCCTTCATTCAAGTTTTCCAATGTTAGTCCTTCTTTTGAGAACTTTTTTGGTCTCTATTTGGTCTTTGATTCTTTGGATATTACTAAACTTCTGTAAATCTCAGATTTTTTTCATTTGAAAATAGAGGTTATAATACACCCCTCATAGGGCTGTTGTAAGAATTCACTTAAAAAAAGAAACAAATATATATATATATATATATACGTTGCTTAGCCTATCACTGGTATAAAGTTAATACTCAATAAATGCTAGTTCATTCTTGACATTGCCATTCTCTGAGAATCCCTTTATAACTTCCCAGGATATATGAATTTACATTTATGTTTGAGTCCATCTATAGTGCAGAGACAGTCGATCAATCAAATCTCAATTTCTCCTCATCTAAAAGACTTTGCCAGCCCATTTATATTCGCCAGTGTCACGATGATGATGCATTTGATGTCTAAGAGTGTTAGATATCTAAAGACGTACCAATCAGTCCTGGGAGGCTTAGTTTCTATTTTTATCCCAAACATTCTTATTTTCCCAAAGGCTGGAGACATTGAACCTGGTGTCTTCAATCAAACCAACGCTAATTTGCCTGACAAATGCTGAAAAACATGCCCATTTGCAGATGGGTATGCTTATTGGCACTTTATGAAACGTCTTTTTCCAAAAGTGGGAAACCAAATAAAAGCACATGCATGCACACGGGCACACACACAGAGAAATCTAAGGGGCTGGTACACTTTGAATGAAAGCAATTAGTAATTGTAAGATCATCCAAGCTCATAAAAAGAAGAAATAGGATAACACATTCATGAGAACACACCCACCAGGAGACAGGAATTATGGAGACGAGAAGCCAATGGATAGCAAAGAAGGAGAATACAGAATATTGTCTGAGTGTCTACTATGTCTGGGCAGGTGCTAGGCAAGATCACACACTGATAGACGTTTCTGCTACTTACATCCACTTAGATCTACTTAGATTTTTGGTAGTTTAGAGTGTTCTGTTGTAGCTGTCCTCATTTGAGCAGGACCAGTTTCCCTATTTACAGATTTTTATAGCCTTGTCTCTTAAAGGATATCTATTTTTTTGAACATTCATATAAATTCCGTTTTTATTTTAGTCCATGCAATGTTGTAGCTTCTGACAAATGTCTTAAAAGCTTAGGGTAACTGGGAAATATCCCCAACCCCACTGAAAGGTCACAAAGTGTGAGAGGTGTCAAGGCCACAGCAATGAACTAGTGTCACACTCTCATTTTACAAAGGGGGAAAATGAGGCACAGAATTCCACACACCCACTGGGGGTCCCCCAGTTGTTAATGAGCGAGGCAAGACACAAGTGCTTATCTCTCCACGGACAGCTGTTTCTGTCCCACCATGAGGCACTTTAGTTGACTTGTGGTTAATTCCTTTCTCCACTTTCAATTTCAGCCTTTTCAAGGCTGCAGCACCAGGGAAGGGAAGAGAGTCCACACCTGGTCCAGGAGTTTGGCGATCCAAATGTAGAACTCAGTTCAACTACTGACGAGGCTCAAGCGGGGAAGATCATTTGCCTTCAATTTGCACAAGATTTCCTCACCCAGGAAATGGTTCTCACTAGCTGCCCTTCTTTTCTGTCACAGCACTTACCATAATTGGCATTATCTAATGTCTGATTCCTGCTGTAGGGTGTGGTGGGTTGGTAAGGGCACAGATAGACTCTGGAGCCACACTGCTGGGGTTCAAGTCCTGGCTCCACCATTTACTAACTCAGCAAGTTACTTAATCTCTCTGTGCCTCCGTTTCCTCATCTGTAAAATAAGGACAATGATAGAAGCTACCTCAGATGTAACATACATGAGTTAATATGTGTAGAACACTCGGAAGAGTACCTGGCACAGAGTAAGCACTGTCTGTATACTTTTTCTATGGTGTCCCTGTCTCCTTTACCACTTTATCTCTTCTTGATTGGATGCCTGCCTTTCTTTCTAATTTTATCTCTTCATGTTTTCCCATTGGCACTAACCTGTTAGCATTTCTCACCAAGTTTCCTGAAGTTTCCATGACCTTGTGTAGAATTCCCCTTCTTGGTATATCCTTTCCTTGACAGTTTTCAAACAACAATGTGATAAGAAAAAGACCAAACATGAAAAGGGTACTGAGAATGAGAAGGATTCTTTCGCTTTTCTTTAGAAAAAGAGGTGACAACGTAAATGGTAGTGAATACACTGCATGTTGTAAACCATAGGGCTCCTTATGGTTCATTAGCTTTTATGACCCTCTGAGGGTAGGTTCTTAGTTCACTCAAGCAAACCAGGGGTTGTCCTGGGCTTAGTAATGACCAGCACGAAGCAAATGGCACCACACCCAACTATTCATTCCAGAGCACACAGAGATGCATCACAGAGCCTTGGGGACATGTTCCCCTTTGTGTTCCCATGGTAGTGCAGCCGTATTTTTCTTCTATTGTGCTCTTTGTAGATTGATGCTTAAGGCTTAAATATTTTTTGTTTTTTTGCTTTTCACTCTGACATGCTCTTGAGCTTTGTAGGGGCAGGGATCTTGTGTTAGCATCCCTATATGCTGACCTGTAGGCACAGCTGATCTCTTATGTGCCTGGAACATAGTCTTAAACTCTCCTATTCCTTGGTTTCCTGGACATCAAACCTTTCCATTTCTCCTCTAAATTCTCTGATCCTTTCTTTCATTTTTCTTGCCTGGCTCCTCAGACCTTTGGTGGTCCCTAGGTTCATCCTTCTTTCTTCTCTTCTTAATCTTCATGTGCATGTGGGTGCTCCTACCTGATCTCATGGCTTCAACCACTCCCTACAAGTAGATGTCTCCAAAATCTGTCTGTGTCTTCTGACCTGATCTTATCCTTCAACCCAACCTCTGGCCAGACATATTTACTTGGATGGTACACGTGTACTTCATAGTAAGTCTTCCTTCTAAAACAGAATGCATCCCCCCTTGTCATGTAAAACACGCTTCTAAATCTCATTTTGGATAAATATCCTAGCTGGAAAACTTAGATGTCTTCAGCTTCCTTTTCTGCCTCATCTAAACAGCCTTTATTTATTGAAAATGTAGAATTTATGTATACATTTTTGATCCTTCCTCAAATTCTCCATTGCCATTGCTTTAGGTCATGTCTCCATCATCTCTAGTTTGACTTGCAGCAACAGCTTCCTAACTCCTTCATAACAGTGACATTTTAGTAGAGTATGGGCCAGAATTTTTGCAGACTGTTCCTCAATTTGAGTTTTCTTATGTTTAGAGTCAAATTATACATTTTTGGCAGGAATGATACAAAAAGTAATATGTCTTTCTTTCTTAGTGCCATCACATTAGAAGGTACATAATGTCTTTGTAATTAATAAGTAATTGATGGGAAGATATTTTGAGACCACCTAAATACTCTATTTCCTTATCAAATTTTCATCAAATAGTTTTATTATCCATTGACAATTATTACCTGAATCAATTATTACTAATAATTGATGGTTGAGAAATTTTATACTGTCTATATTTTTTGGTTGACATTCTTCTTTAATTCAATAATGTATTTACTAACAGTATGGACTCAAGCATTCTTATTTTATTTCACGGGATATAGTCCCTTAGTGTTGTTACTTATTTTGATGGTTAAATTGTCAGCGGGAGCCCCTTCAGGCAGGCACCTGTGTCCTTTTGCTATATCCTCATAATTTCTTGAGTGTGTCTTTATGTCTAGCATGAGGAGATTTTTTTTTTATCATCTTCATGTTTAAGGAATATTTGGCTGGTTATAAAATTATAGTTGTTGGTCACTATCTCTCAGTATTTTAAAGATGTCTTTCTCTTTTCCACTGACAGCCACTGTTTTTTGTTGCTATATCAGCCTCAAGACTTATTGTTGCTCCTTTGAAGTCAATGTGTGCTTTTTTTCCTCTCTAAGATTCTCCCTTTGTCTTTGATTTCATCATGTTTTACTATGTTGTACCTAGATGTAGTTTTCTTCATTTGTATCCTGCTTAGGTTTTTAAAGCTCAATCAATCTGTGGTTTAATGCCTCTCAGTTTAGGAAATTCTCAAGTAGTATTTCTTCAAATATTGTTTCTGTCTCATGTTCACTCTCCTTTCTTTGTGGGACTTCAGCCGTACATGCTGGATATTCTTATATCTCTTGAGACCTTTTCTCTAACTTCCATAGTTTTTTCTCCCTATACTTTAGTCAGGATACTTTAAACTTACCTGTGTCCTCATTTACAAATTGTTTTCTTGTGTGTCTAGTCTATGAAATCCATCTCTTGAATTCTTAATTTCAGTTATTGTATTTTTCATTTTATAAATTCCACTTGACTTTTTATGTAGTCTACAAGTCTCTGCTGCTCAAATGCTCCATATTTTTCTCTGTTTTCTTGAACATAGTTATTTTAATGTATGTATTAGTTCTAATATCTGAATCATCGGTAGGTCTATTTCTACTTGGCTTTTGATCAACTGGTTCTTTTTTCCTTTTTTTTTTAAACATGCTTCACATTTTTGATTGGATGCTGAACATTGTGTATTAATTGCATTAAAATTATAGAGCATCTGGGTTGTATTATCTTCCTTCTAAGAGGGGTAAGATCTTTTTTGGCAGCAGAGAGTACATGCAGATCATCTTAATCCTGTTAGGGTTGTTCTATTACATTTTGCCTTTCCTTCTAGGATAAAGACTTTCCAGTACCTCAGCTGACAGCCTGGAATGTTCATCAAGGCATTTCACATTGGCAGGCCTTGAATTCTTTTCTTTGTCTTCCCAGACCCTAGTACAAGCTAAGATCTCTGTTCAGAACTTTGGCCTTCTAGCTGCTGGTTCCTGACAGTTTTTTGGAGTCAGCTTAGAAATTGGCCAAAGCCTCAAGTGGGGTTCTAATGGAGATTTTTAGGCTGACTTCCCTGTGGTTTTCTTCTCTCAGGATTTTGCTCCTCCAGTCCCAGCTGCTTCAGCCATCTTAAAGAACGAGATCTGTCTCCTTAGACCATTGACACTGCTGCTTTCTGCTAGTAGCCTATTCCTTTGTGCTAAACATTTGCAAAGGCCCCAAGGAGGAAAGTTAGATGAATGTGGATTTCATTCAGAGTTCTTCCCTTCTCTCAAGGGATCAGAGTCCCTCAGGTTCTGACTGTGTTGGCTGGTTTCCAATATTTTTAACTTCTTTTTTGTTTTTGTTTTTGGTTTTTTGGTTTTTTTGGGGGGAGGGTAATTAGGTTTATTTATTTATTTTTAGAGGAGGTACTGGGAATAGAACCCAGGACCTTGAACATGATAAGCATGCACTCTAGCACTTGAGCTATACCCTCCCCTCATATGTTTAACTTCTTAAACTGTTTACTGTAAAGATTTTATAGTAGATTTTAATCTTAGTCGAAATCAAGCTTGCTGAAGGCAAGAGCTTAGTCCAAACCAAGCTTGCTGAAGATAAATTTTTTAAATAATTATATTAAAGATTTCAGAAATATTTTTAAACTCTCCTTTTGTTTTTTTTGTTAATATTACAGCATTATGGTCAGATAATAAATAGCTAATGGGATATACTAGTTTGGACCAAATGAAATTGCCATTTTTGTATGCAAAATACAGCTGAATATTGGCACTTAAACAAACAAAAAAACTTTCATGAACAATTTATAATTTATTGATCCTTTAGAATCCAGAAGATGGAGATTTTTATAATGGATCATGTATGCTTAGAAAATAACATGCATTCTGTATTTGTTGTACATTTTAGATTCTTTTTCTCTTTAAAACTCTTGCTGGGCTTTTGGTAATGCCCTTGAATTGGCCAGAAGGTAGGACCATCTGCTGTGAACAATGAGGCACTCAGTTTCCTGCTTTGTAAAAGGACCCAGTGATGCTACAAGTCACGTAACTTCCTCAGGGCTTACTATGAGGGAGCAGAACTCACCCTGCTATCATGAGCTACTACTCAACCCTCTCTTCTTCTGTCCATGTGACATAGTGTGGAGGGGAGGGGAAGAAGCAGGCAAAATCAAGACTTCCAATGTCATATTGGAGCCAGAGGCAAAAGGAAGCATCAGTTATTCTGATCATTTATTTACTTAAAAATTTGATACACAGTTTATCATAGGGTTTTTTTTGGACTTAATTTTGATTTTTTTAAATGTTACATTAAAATACTCTTGGTGCCCCCCTAAACTTTTTGCCTGACGAGAGTGTCTCATTGCTTCATCCTAGACCACTCCCTGGATGCTTGGTGTTGTAGGGAGAGCAGCTCCTAGTGGGAGGCATTGCTTCTTTCCTCTGTCTAGAGCAGGGCTAAGGCTTCTCAACTCCTTGAAGCAGACAGAATCAGGTTGAACCAGAGAGGGACCAGGGAACCTCCCAACCACCAATAACTGAGTTGTTACAGCCTACAGAAGAGTCAGAAAAGGACTGACAGAGTCATCACCAGCCTGGGTTCTACCCCTTCCCCCGAAGTGGAGAGAGTAGAGAATCTGGGCACTGTGGCTTCTCCCTGCCATGGATCGTGGCTTCCATCAGCATCAGGAGGGGAGACAGAGGAGAAGTGATTTATATTGAAACTGAGTTTGAAGTCTTAACTGGATTAAGCTTTTAATAACCAACAGTGACCAAGGAGTTAGGGCATTTGGCCAAGCTGTCATTAAAGAATGCTAAAGGGAAAGGAGTTCTTGGAAATGGGAAAAACACTTCATGCTTATCCTAGTAAAGTTTAAACCTCACAGTAACTGGGTGCCTATGTATTGACAACAGATAAAATTTATTAAAGATATTATTCACATCTTTGATATCATCATTTAATTTTTATCTACCTGATCTATTAGATTCTGAAAGAGATGAGTTAAATCTTCAAGCACTATTGCTGATGGAGCTGTCGTTTTCTACAGTTCTGCTGGCTATTGCTTCATGAAATTTCAGGCTATATTGTTAGGTAGGTATGTGTTCATGCCAGTTTTACCTTCTTGATATTGTTTCTTTCTTGTAAATACATTTTTTCTCTCATGAATTAAATTCTCTTTTGTTGGATATTAACATTTTTAGCCCAGTTTTCTTTGGGCTCATATTTGCCAAAAGTATTTTTCCAATAAATTATTTTTAACCTTTTACTGTTTCTTATATTAGGATTTATTCCTGAAGTTTAACATTTTCTGTTTACTATTCATTTTTGTTTTTTTTTTCTCCTATTTTTCACCGGATAAATCAAATTTTATTTTGTTGTTCTGCAGATTATAATTCTATTTTTATTCTTTTACTGAATACCCCTAACTTACTTATACTCATATTTCTCTGTAGTTTCCTTCCATCAGTGTCAAAAGCTGATCAATAACCGTATCTTTCTTCTGAACAAGACAAGAATTTTGGTACTGTCTTATTTCCTTTTCTCTGTATTTTGTGTTTATTTTGACGTGGTCATTGATACTCCTAAATATCACTTTGTTTGATTTTAAAATCTTAATTTTTGGAAGTTCTCTGTCTTTACTTCTTCACTATTTCTCCTCTATATTTTCTTTGTTTTTGTTTTTTTTTTTTCCTATTAGGACTCCTTTTTGCCAGATTTTGAAAGTTTTTGCTCCGTGCCCCTTTCCTGGATGTCTTTCATCATTTTATCCCTTTTAATACTATGCCATACCTACTCTGCTCTTCAGTCAAACCAATCACTTTTAAACTTAATTGCTATATTTTTCATACCTAGTAAATCTAATTGATTTCCGTTTATCCTGTTTGCTTCCACTTTATGTTTACATTATCTTCTCTTTCTTGCTTTCTCCGAAGATATTATCTTATTTCAAATCCCTGTTCTGTCTGTTTTGTTTATTGGATTGTCTGGTGTAGGATGGCTCAGTTGTTCATTTTGCTGATGCTTTTCAGATGTCTTATTTTCCTACCCTGTGACCTTGTCCTTTGTTCCCTTTGGACCTTTAGCTGCCTTTACTAGTCCTATTAATAGGGGAGAAGGGACAAAAGTCTAGATCTTAGCCTGTGCTCATCTGAGGAAGCTTCTTCTGAGACGGGTTTGATGGAGAGCAAGAACTTCTAGAGATGACTTTTCTGGGTTTAACACATCCTCTTTTTTTAAATTCCTCCCACAAGTTTAATCTCATAGCCATGTGGCCCCTGTGTAGCCTACAGGGTAAAGCTAAGAGGGGAGGGGGGAATATACCCATGTGATCAGCCACCTGACCTGTTCTCAGTGACACTGGTGCTTCACCCTTGCCTGTTGTCATGCCCCTGATTTAGCTCTAGTGCCCCAAGATTACTCTCAGTTTCTAGGAACCCATAAGAGCCACAGGAAGCAAAGGTCCTTTTAGAAGAGAAGAGGGAGCCCAACTAGAAAGCTCTCTCCCATCAGTCTCTCCTCTGGGCTATGCGGCCCTCTCCTGTTCAGGCTTTCATTCACCTCGCCACTTTTGAGGCTCTTGGGTGGGTGGGAGGGGGAAGCTTTCATCCCCATCAACTTCCTTGTGCCCCGAGTCATCGTCTCTGTTCAGTCTAGGGGATTGAGACACGGCCTGTATTCATTTGCCATCATGACCAGGGCGATGCCTAGATGGCCTGTCTCTCGTGTATAGAAAAGTTGGGCCTACAACTCTCCATCTCCTTCAGGGACACATTTTTTTTTGCAACAAAATGATTTTAAATGGCATCAACCTATACAGTATTAATAAATAAAACAAAGTACAACTTTCAGATCGTTTATACAACCTTCAGGATTTCTTACCCTGGGTTTCTACTCAATATTAATTTTTACTTCAGGGAGGAAAAAAGGACCTTATGTAAAAATCCTTTATCCTCCCTTCCCCTATTTATGTTAAATCACATAAAATTATTTTAATAATGTGATACAGAATCTAGAGACAAAACACTTTGGTCTACAAAAGGGAACCAATTTATTTCACAAATCACATTCTCTGGCTCCTTCCAGCAATTTCCCTTTTTCCTGGGAGGGGATTTCATTGTGTTCTTTCTGTGGCTCTTTGTGTAATTTTAATTTATCATTAAGTAACACTTTGCTTTTTAACATAAAGAATTCAGTGTGCTTGATGGAGCAGCGCTCCATGGAAAGTTAGTTCACAGCAACAACTGTTTGGAGCAGAGGAGTTTTATTAATTTATCAGAACCTTATGTTCAATTTCGGATTTCCCAGCCTAGGAACCAACAATCAGCTGCACCTGTTGCCAATTAAAGCATTAATGGCACATCAATCAAAGAAAAATCACCGCGAATGGAGAAATTACACAAGCTCTGTACTCGTGTCATTTTCTGGAAGTCATCCTTTATTTCAAAAACAAGTGAGATCTACAAACCATAACCCTTCAATCTGCATTCTCCACTTCTCATCTGTGATGGTTTTAGTGGCTGAATGCCTTAGACGATGAAGGCAAATGCATTTTGCACTGGAGGAAACCGCTGTCTCATATTTAAGAAGTAATAATGTTGTTGTACGTGTGCAGAGTTGCAAGACCCTGTTAGCATTTTACTGAGCTTGACAGCAGTTAATTACTAGCCTTACAAAAATCAGGGGAAGGAAGCACTAACGCTGCTCAAGATGGGTGGGATCTCCATCGCCTATGGAAGTTTCCCTGTTTACTTAGAAGAAGGAATTCATGGTGCTAGTGGAGAAGAGTCCAGCAGAGAAGGCTCTGCTTGTTAACCTCTAATTTCAAATAGGTCAATATTCTCTGGGAGATGGAAGAGGCTGAGGATGGGTGTGGAGGTGGGGGAGGCAGAAGCAGTGTGAAGAACATAGGCTGTGGAAGCAGCCAAGCAAACCTGTGTTCTAATCCCAGTGGTTCAACGTCTGTCTGTGACTTTTCTTCCATTAGTTAGACATTCTGGATAATAGGGTTCCCATAAGAAGGGGTACAATGACAACCTCCTGGGGCCTTGGGAGGACTGGATGAGACAGTGCGTGGAAGATTCTAGCATAGTATGTGCAACAGGTAGGCTCTTCCCCTTTCTTGCCACCACCAGGAGCAGGTATCACGGCGCGTACAGCATCAGTACCTCGCTGGCACCTAGTGCAGGGTGCACAGAAGTCACTTTCTGGTAACTGACCTGGGCCTGGGAGCAGAACACCTGGAATGGATGAACACCTCTCTAGACTCTTCTTCCAAAAGCTGCCCTACACTTTCTTTATGTATTTCCACTCCTTGAATCCCAATAGTTGTTAGTATTATTATATCACTTAAAATATACATATCACCTCCACGACCGAGTTGTCTCACAGATATAGAAATGGCAAAGAGACTCTGCCACTTTGGAGCCAGATAAGCCTGGGGCCAAATCCAGGTGCCACATCTTTCAGCTGTGTTATCATTGGGTGAACTTCCCAGGCTTATTGTTGCCTCAGATTCCAGCTTTGCAAAGTGGGCATAAATACCGACCTCACAGTGTGGTCCAAAAAAGAGGTAGTGTGATCTGCCCAATGCACTGTGCCCAAGGATGACTGGCTATTTGTTGTTGTTATTGGCTCGGTGGAACCAAAGTGGAGAGTCCCACCAGATCCTAGGGTTTCTGGCAGGTATGATAGGCTTGGCAGGAAAGGCATCAAATCTAGGAGGAATAAGTGAAAAAGAAATGGGAGATTCATAGTCTAATTTATAAAACTCACAGGTGATGTACAGTGACATTTGCCCTCTGAGACAGCAACAGAAGATGTCAAGATAAAGCTCACCTGACAGCATGATGGAAACTCTCATGTGCATTTGACTTACATCCCAATGAGAATATAAGCTCAAAGGCAGGTGTTGTGTTTTATTCTCTGTTGTGTTCTCCCATGTGTCCAGTACAAAGCTTTGCACATAGTAGGTGTTTAATTAATATGTTTTAATTGATGGAAAAACTTCCTTGTTCTGTAACCCAGGTGTCTCTAATGATCTCAAATGTTTCCATGTAATGCTCAGAATATACTTTAAAAATGTACTGTAATGCAATAAATATACTGAGATCATCTCCAATATTTTGGATGACAAAATGTTGAGAGAGAGAAAAGTGTGTCAGTATAAGGGATCTCAGTGCTAACATGGTTTGAATTTACTGCTTTAAAGCATAGCCAAAATCTTGCAGCCCCCACTGAAGTATACTGAGATACTCATTTTGCCCCCGTCCACAGTTTTTCCTTTACAGAGCTGCCTTTTGTTCATTCATCGTGATGTAATTTACTGTGGGTAATAATACTGCAGGTCCCCTTCCCACCTTCTCCTGTTAGCCTTAGAGATCGGTACAACCAAACATCCTCAGGCAGCAGAGACTGGCCCACAGGGATCAGAACAAGAGCAAGAAATCGTTTGACATAAGGATGCTGCCATGCTTAAAAAGGCAGCTTCTCAGCCCCACCCGGGGTTTCTAGTCCAGGGCTTCCAGATGCTACGCTAGGTGAAATCCTTTCTGTGGCATCTTTGTACACAGAGAAGAAGAGAGAAATACTGCGGGAGAAGCCAAAGGGGAACAGAAGAGTCAGAGACAAGGAGAGAATCCCTGGTTTTGGCCCCCGGGCCTTTGCTGACGGAAAGCTTTGCACCATCTCTTCCAGCCTTGGAAGCGGCTGCGATTGTTTTTTTCTAGCACATTTGAGCTGGTGTTTCTTGCACTGAGAGAGTCCGACCAACACATTCAGGCTTTGGTTCTGAAACACTCACTTCAGATCCCCTACCGTCTCTTGTTCCAATGGCCCAAACGGGCGCAGATATAATTATAGAAATCTCTCTGTTACATAAACACACACACACCTGACATTCAGTATTCAGTGCACTGGGGGTATATGTCGGGATTTCTCTGCTTCGACACTACTGACATTTTGGACCAGATTACTGTGTGTGGGATATTTAACATTATCACCAAGTGCTGGGAGCACCACTTCCCCAGTCAAACAAAATGTCAAACAGAAATATCACAAATGTCCCAGACATTGCCCAATATCACGGGAGGTGTGGGTTGTGGAAGGGGAGGGAAAAGTCGCCCATGTTAAGAACTAAGCACTGGTATATATAGAATGTAAGCTCCGTGAGGGGAGGCCCTTGTTTATTTTTTTGCAGGTAGGTGTCCCCAGGACCTAGAACAATGCCCGCCTCCCAGGACGTGCTCTGAATTCATCTGCTCAGTGAGAGAACAAATGGGCTCCACGCCAATGGAAGACGCTGTTGCAGATACTGTGAGAATCCGAGACAAGGAAAAGAAGACCAACGAAGGCAAACGTGTCATCTCCTAATTTTATGACCCAGGGTTCAAAATAAAACAAAACAAAACAAAAAGGGCAGCACACGTAATTTGGCAAACGAAGAATTCCCTGCACAGGTTCTCTTTACAAGGAGGATAGAAAGTTGGATTAGGGAGGAGGGAAGATATTGACTTTGGGAATTCTGCTTCAAGCTCTGTGGTTTTTCTACATTCTCATTTGTTTTTTCCTATTTAAACAGAACAGTCTAACCCAACAGTCAAGACTGATTTGGGACCTGGGAAATTAAAACAGAACCTGGGAGAATGTCTCAGGAGGAGGAGAACGCCTATGGTAATTTTGCTTTTATTCTCTAAAAATGACGTGCATGCTTTTTGAAGTGTAGTCTGATTTCCACACCTTCACTGGGTAAGTTTTCCCATCAGGATTAAAATTATCAGCACATAGAAGAGCCACCCCTGGATTTTATCTTCTTCTTTTTATTGTCACTCAATAAAAAAAAATGGGAGTTAGAGAATTTAGTTTTACAATAAATTTTCCCTTATTGAGGGGCACCTGATATATGGAAACATACATACATGTTCTTGGCAGTCCTAATGTAGTGTTCACGAAATGCCTGAGCATCGTATAAACGATCCAATCACATGACGTGAATCAGACAGAAATCACATCCACCGAGTCCACACCCAGAGCAGCAATTACAGGGGCTGTAAATTGCTAGAACAAACCCCGCTCATCAGAAGAGAAATCACCCCATGCTGTTTCCAAACGGCAGGGCCACGCTCTCTACTCGGTCCACCTGCCTTGCACTGGAGCACCTGCCAGAAGATGATCATTGACTGGGACCTCTGTCCATCCCGAAGTTCTTAAAAAGTATGACTTTCTTTTCAGTTTTATCACCAGTCTCAAATAATGAGTCCACTCACTTTCCAGCAGGGTTTCACAGCAAGCAGTTTTGTTTATTCGTTCCTTGTAGGGAGTGGAGAGCCATTCGCCCCAAGGAGGGGAGACCCGGCGTGGTCAGTCAGGTGCTCCCACAGCTCAATGATTCAGTCTCTGTCTCAGCCACAAGGCCAGGCTGTTGAATTTCATGCCTCAATAATATTTAAATCACTGTGCCGTTGGGAGCAGGATAATGTGGTCAAAGACGTTCACTTTGGAGTTAGACAAGCCTGGGTCTGCAAATTTACTAACTGGGGGCCCTTGGGCAAGTGACAGACTGCTCTGAGCTTGTTTTCATTATAATCCTAAAAATCCATGGTGATTAGCATCATTCAGGGTCACTCACAAATAATGGAAACCATGAATGTTAAGGCCATGAATGCCAAGAGACATAATGCGATTTTAGAGTTCAACCACCAATAACAGAACACTGTTAGGGATTCCAGGTTTCAAATGTTTTTATACCTCTGGATTGGTCTGGGGGCCAAATTTTGCTGATAGGCTGCAGGTGGGAGTAAACACCTAAGTGTCCTGGTCTAGATCTTATCTCTGAGGTAGCTGGACTCAGCGTTAAAACCTCCAAGGAAGCCAAGAGAGAGTTTATGACTACCTTTCACTTGAACTTGATTCTACTCCAGGCCAGCCCAGAACCTCTCCATCCTTCCTCACTTTGCCTCAGAGGATGACAGTGATTACTCCATTTAAATGAGGTCGACTAGTATCTTGAAAGCTGTGCCAGTAAATCCCCATCACAATCAGTTAATGGATACAGATGCCATACTATATAAGCAAGATTCATTTTAGTGTATACACCAAACCAACAGGCAAGTCACTGAGAAATCTGAAATCAGGAACTCTGAAGGTCTCTTACTGGGCTGATTCAGTATGTCAACTTATCCTGGAAAACTGAAGTTAAAACCTTGCTTTGAAGAGAAACATGTCTTGAAACACAGACAAGACCACAGTCATCTATCTTAAGAGTATTCGAACTACCTTCCAAAGTACTGGAAAGCTTTAATTAATTACCAATCTGCTTACGATGCTACACTGAGTGCTGTGCAAACTGAAATAAGCTTGGCCTCTGGCCTTGAGAGAGAATTGTAATCCCCAATAAACACTATTGGTGCAGACAAAGATTATATTACATTTTGGAGAAACATTAATAGAGTGAGCAACATGGAGGCTTCAAATTTTGTTATTTTCATTTTCAGATGGCAAAGTTTGAAAAAATAATTGCAACCTAGCTAAGTCAGTAGACTTCATGGAACAATGAAGAAAGATGGAGTGTTAATTTCCAAATATTTCTCAAATGTATTTACTTCCCTCTGTCTCTACTCCAGCATACTGTAGGCCACCATCATGTCTTGCCTGAGTTACTGTCATATCCTTCTAACTGGTCTCCAGTCTTGGCCCTTGTGGCAAATCGTTTTCTCAAGTGGAGTCATGGAACTTTCAAAAGTAGGCACATGATTGGTTCATTTCTCTGCTTAAAACCCTTCCATGGCTCCCCAGTGCCCTTAGATTAAGGTCAGACACTGGGTTTACAAGGCCCCATGGAATCTTGCTTTTGCGTACCTTTCTAGCCATTCACCTCTTGCAAAATATGCCACAGCCATTAACATAGCTGGTTAATGCCTACTTATCTGCCAGGTCTCAGCTTTGACATTTCCTCCTCTGGGAAACTTTTTCTGACTTTTCTGGTTGGGTTAGCTGAAATTTTTGTGTGCTACTGAGACAGACTGGGACCTGGGATCTTGGACGATTTGCTGCAGTGCTTGCACCTAGACAAATGCCTCCTCAAGCAACAGAATACAAAGAAACGATAAGGGACTGAAAATAGCTGCATACATGTGCAGCTGGGGCAGATTATAAACAACAAGATATAAAAAGACCAAAAACCCAACTGCTAATTCTGAGGTGTCTGGAGCAAAGTCAGGGTACGCTGAGGGATGCTGGCACACAGCACCACCGAGTGGGCGGGCCGACCACCTAAGCCACCCCCTCACCCAATCCCTGCACTCACCCACCTCTACCCTCACCCCATGTAAGGGACCAGCTCACCCCCTCTCAGGGAGCCAGCAAGGGAACCTGTTACTTGTTTCCACTCCCTGGTGCTGCAGCACAAGTCCCAGTAAAACCTTGTCTGAATTTCTCATCTGGCCTCTTATCAATGTCTATGATTAAAGGGCCCCAGAACCCGGGTCGGTAACACAACAGCTCTCAGTAGTCACCCCTCTTACATACTGTATAGGAATCGAATTGCTTACTTTTCTGAATCTCCTCTAGTGTCTTAAGTTTCACATGGGCAGGGCTATACTTTCCCCTTTACCATGATAGCCCTAACATTTGGTGAAAAAATAGTTCCTGGAAAAAAAGTAGATACAGAGTCAACGTTTTGCTGAATTAGGGATTCTTTTTTTTTTTTTTTTTTTTTTTTTTTCAGTGGTGTAGCTGCTCTTCGGCTTGGTGTCTTTGCCATTCCCAGTGCAGCTCTGTCCCACAGGACTGGCTGTGATGATGGACACGCTCTGTATCTGTGCTTGGTTAACACAGTAGCCTCTGGGCACGTGGGGCTGTGGAACACCGGGAACGCGGCTGGTGACACTGAAGAACAAAATCTTTACTTATTTTTAATTATGGACATTTAAATTTAAATAGCTTCACGTGGATAGCTGTATTGGACAGCACAGTTCTGGAAGAACTTTAATACACTCATATGCAGTCAAAATTTTTTCAGGGAACGGGTCAAAGCCTATCTTTCCCCATAGTAGCCACTGGCCACATGGGCCTATTTAAAGTTAAGTTTGAGCTAGTTAAAATTAAATCAAAGTTAAATATTTAGTTTCTTAATCAGGCTGGCCACATTTCAAGTGCTCAAAAGCAAGTTACAGCTGATGGCTGCCCCACTGAATGTCACAGAAAATTTATGTTTTCACAGACAGTTCGAATGGACTGCACTGATTTGGAGAACGGCTCCCCTGACCAGAAGCAAAGATGCACATTCTCCCCAGTGGGGTGGCTTGTTACCACCATCCTCCTGTTTGGTCCTGATTCTTAGGAAGACTCAGCTGGGGAACTGGGGTCATAGTGCCGCTAGACGGCTTGCTCACCTATGTGAATAAGATACTGACTTCTAGATCCCAGGGTAACCACACATTAGGGACAGTGATGAGAACAAGGTAGCTGACCGCCACCAGGAAAGACCAAGTGGACTCCGGCCGGCGTTCCCGGGTGAGAGAGAGTCCGGGCCAATTTCAATGCCCCTGACTCAGGCTCCGTATTTATTCCCAGACACATGAGCCAACAGGGTTGTAGTGACCTCTTGGCCCGTAGCTGCTACCTGATCCCAGAAGGTCAGCTCTTCCCAGAGCATCTCTCTTTTTGCCGTATTTGCGTTCAGCTCTGAGACTGGCCGCCTCTCCCCGCCCACGATACAGTCATTGGCAGCTCCTCCCGGCTTTGTTGCCTCCAGAATGGAAAGCCACAGAGCGTCCCTGGAAGGACACCCAGAAGCTTCAGCTGGCTCAGCGTGGTGCTGTCCATCTGCCGAAGGGCACTGGGCATGCCGCGCCGGGAACACCTGTGCTCCCAGTTTGCCCTGGCTACCGCGTCACTTTGCGGTGACGTTCAAGGTGCAGCCCTGAATCCCCGCATGTAAGAGTGTTCCTTTGGAGACTGCATCCTCCCCCTCCACACCACCACAACAGGGCGAGGCTGATCAGCCAAGAATGGTCCCATGCAGGGGGTTAAAGTCAGGGAATTTTCTGAGGAATTTGCTTCCTCTCCTGGCTTGACAAAGCCAACTTTTCTGTGTTCAGGGACACAGTGGAAAAGCCATCTGTTTAGTTAGGCTTCCGCCATGAAGGGTGGTCTTGGGGAATGGATATTTAAATAGTGATTTTCTGCTTTCCTTATGTACATCTGGAACTTTAAAAAACACATTAATAAGAAAGGATTAACTACCAGCCTTCAGTTTCTACCAGGAGTCCTTTTATTTTATTATTATTATTTTTTGAAGCTGATTTCTCATCAGCTTTGTGACTCTTTTCCCCCGGAAAAGTCGACCGTTCCTTCGCTCAGCATGTCTCCCCATCACAATCCTAATTCCTCAGCCTTCGACCACAAGAAGGACTTTGCTTTGGTTGTTTTACTTCTCCCGTGTACTTCCTCTCATGCCCACGCCATCCCAGTGTTTTAAAAACCACAACCATTAAAAAGTTCTCTTAGAAAACACTTAAATATTACCCACTCCTGCCCCACCCACTGCTAAAAATGTCTTGTCAGATTTCTTCCTCTTGTTTGCTTCAGAAAGTGGCGCTTTGATTGTCCATTAGAGAGTTGTTTACATTTCTCCAAAAGCTCCATTTAGTTTCCGTGACAAGGTGGAATGAGTGACTGGCTGTGATGGATAGAGGCACCTGTCCTAATGGCTGCTCACACTGTGCCCACCAGTGCAGGTTACATTGATAAATTGACAACAGTTGGGACATGCTCTGCTAGCAGCAAGAATGAGGCTACGAGGACAAACACAGGCGGTGAGACAGTCTGCTTTAATATTCCAGGGAAAGGTGTACAGCCTCCTAATCTAACACCCCAACAGCTGCGGCGAGAAATTAGTGCACCGGCAGAATTTCTTTGTTGCCTTGACACCACTTCTGCTAGTTAGTCTAGAATTATATGTGGTGTAAAAGAGTCCGCCCTTTGCCAGTTTATACACCTGCAATCTTTGACTTGGGGGCCCCCGGGAAAGATGTCTTGTAAGATTTTGATTTTATGTGATTATCTATGTATTGGTTTTTGAATGCCTTCACTGAAGAAGTTTTCCTCCAATAGGAAAACTGACGTGGACAAAAAAATGCTGCCTATTAGCTCTGGGTTGATGATCAGAGACATAAAGCAGCCTGCTAAGGCAAAGGTGTTAATTATCTGGAGTAAGGGGCTCGGGAGGTTCCAAACTTTGAGTGATGAAGAGGTGAGTGTCTGTCACGGCACCCGACTCGCTGAGGGGTCTTGGGAGGCGTTCGGTTCCCCAGCCAGCTTACCCTTTCATTTCCTTCTTTCTGCGCTGTAGGTTTTGTGTTACCTTGAATGGGACGGGGCTCCAGCAGCGAGGTCCAGCCAAGGACTCTCCCCAGGCTGCCAAAGGGCCGATGCAGGTGTGTGGCTCTGGGGGCAGATCCAGGACTTTGCAGCCTCCCTTTAGGACATCCTTCCCCTCTGATAAGTTGGGAGCATCGGGGCAAAGCGGTGGGTGGGTAGGTCTGCCGACACAGCTGGGCTCAGAGCAGCACTGGCAGTGGCAATCCCCACACAGCCCCTCGCTTCATCCATTACATGCGTATCTTAACTGAAGATTAACCTAAAGGAACAAATGACCACAGAGAAAATGCTCCAATTTAACACAAAGTCATAGAGAGAGAGAGAGGGAGGGGGAATCCGGGAGCAAAAGAAGCATGGACATCAGAATGCTTTCCTGAGTTTTGCTTTTAAATGACCTAGTTACCAATTTTATAAGACACAGTTTGCCTTTATGATTTGCATGGGTAATGAAGCAATTAGCAGCCACTAGTTCTTCATTAGACACCAAACAAAATGGCACAGCACAAGACGTATGGTGCGAAAGGCTCAAGTGACTTACTCTTTCGGTTTACTTTGCACGGAGTTTTGTTGGCAGCCTGGTCCCTGCACGCATCACATTAGAAGGCTAGACTGTGGTTAGTTTGATGTGAAATTGTGACTGGCTGGCAGTTGCTTCCACTCCCCACCCCCTAACTGCTACTAAATTTCATTTCAAGTTATAATTATTGACATTGGAAACAGCTACTCGGATCACAACAACAAAGCAACAATTATACAGGATCTGGTGTTTCTCATGCAAATTACAGCAGTAAAATACAGGAAAATGCGGCCCACTTACAGACCAGTCTTTGTCTTTGGAGAACACAGTCTGAACTATTTGGTTAACTAAATTAAAATGTAAATCTTGGCTGGCTTTTCTTCTTAGATAGTGATATGAAACAGTTTCTAAAAGACAGAAAAAGCTTAAGGGACCACATTTCAAACAACTTGTCACGAATATTTTTTTTAATGAATTAGGGCTGAAAAGCTTAACTGTCTATAACAATCAAGGAGTCGAAAATGCTGTTCACATAGGAAAAGTGTAAGGGGAGAGAGAGTCCTGTATCTTTACCCCTTATATGTTTGTTTATAAAGAACTCGGGAGCTTTGAAAGATGCAAAGTAAGAGAGTCCCTTGCATTTTCACAAGTAAAGCCGTACCTCTTTTATTCCCGGTTGGTGTAACATGTATAATGAAACATCCAACCCAGAGAAGACTAGTGAGCATTAAAACTGAGTTCTTCTACTTTGTTAGAGTTGCTTTCCTTCCATCCTTTTGTCTCTTCGTCCGTACAGAACCTGAGCCCTGTGACAGTGTCACAGCAAGGGAGGGCGGAATTAAAAAGTCCTCCAGTGGCATGAGCACCAGGGGCTGTGAATGCGGCCACTCCGGGCGACGTGGAGTCCTGCAAAGATTTCCAGAAACGGTGATTTGAATCTATGGGGAAATGGTATGGCTTCGGATCCACTATCATTACAGATTAAAAAAGAAAAAAACTAAACTAAATAAAGCACCCCTCAACCAGTGGGAGAAAAAAAAAAAGATTGGCTCCACAGGGTCACAATCAAAGAACAGAAGAAAAGCCACTGCTTGTGCCCCTGGCCAGGATTCAGCTAACAACACAGCTGCTCTGAAAGCCACACCCCTGAGTTTGACCACAAGGAAACTGACCCTTGTGAAGCCATGGCAGTAGAGGATACTGATATGTAATTTATGTATTTAATTTTTTTTATACAGAGAAAAGCAATTGTGTGATCACATCTCATTTATAACAAATCCGATCTTTAAAGGGCAATAATTTTACAAATGCACTTTTGCATTAAGAATACTGTTATCATAAGCATGGAGCAAACGCTGTGTGGGCAGTCACTCTGACTTATAGCAGCTCGGGACAGCCGCTACAAGATAACCAAGAGTAATGGGTTTTGATAATCAGGCCACACCATTAATATAACATGAACCACAAGTGCTTTTGTACTGCAGCCCTGGTTAAACTAGCAAATCTCATTGGAATATAAAGAAGGGGTGGGGAGTCGTGTTCTGTTTTCTGCTGCTTCTGCACTGAAAAATGTGCCTCACGGTGCTGTCTTAGGTGTTTCATGTCTTTGGGAATGTGGAGCAGTGCTGAAGAATGTTTCCCTTTGAACCTTGGGTCCTTTCTGCCTCAGTTCGAGCTCAACGACTACCCGCTAGGTCAGAATTTAGGTCCATGAAATGTAGCAGATAGCTTTCAAATGGCAGTCCTGTTGGCTGGGTTAAAGCTGGTGGAACGTGCTGAGGTCCAGAGCGTGCTGGGTTTATGCTGGGCTCTCGCTGGTCTGTGACTGTTGAAATATTGCTGGGTGTAATGGGGCTCATTTTGGCTGATGTGAGTAAAAGGGAATGCTGCCCCTTCATCGTAAATGTTAATGTGAAGGAAAATATGAGGGAAGCACTTCTGTTGGTAAGAGTTAGACAACATAATCATAACAAGTAAAACCAGGCTTAAGCATGTCACTCCAATGTTTATTCATATGGTGACATTTACTGTAACTTTCCTCTAAAAGGCAATGGTTTCCTCCAACTTTAACAAACCAGAAACCATTATGAAGTTATCTTTGGATGCATGATGTGTGTCTCTGTCCTATGCCTCTCCATTTCCCAGGGCATGTGCACTGGGGGTGAATTTCATCTTCAAAATCAATGCTTGGATTATTTCTGTAAATTGGAGGAGGCATGTACTCAGTAAAGAGATGCATATTTCCTGAATCTCACGATGAGGAGACAGGGTTAAAGGAGGCTGATTAAAGAAGCCGAGACTCAGTGAGATTGAGCACCTCATTCAATGGTTTAAGAATCTCCTCCAGTGCCATGCTTTTCCTAAAATTTTCCCTAATAATGCAAATCAGGAGAGGTACTTCCGGACTTCATCAAACATTTAGTGAGCACCTACTATGTGCCAGCCAATGCACCAGGAACCGAGGGGAAGGATGAAATATGTCAGCTTCATGGAGATCAAGATCTGGAGGAAAGAATAGGTAGGTATATAATTAATTATAAAACTTGGTAGAATGTGATAAGGAGAAGTCCATTTAAGTTGCAGTGGGGAAGATTGCATTAAACAAGATGGAATTAATGAGGACTTTAATACATTTAATATGAGCCTTGAAGAATTTGCAGGCTTTGCATACATGTTTTATCTTCACTACTATGTTGTAAAGTAGTTGAGATTAGTCACTATGTCTAATTTGTATTTATACATTTTACTATGTTGAGCAGAATGCTGGGTCTGTAAATGTATTACATAAATCAGTACCCAACTATAGGGCACTTACTATGTTTCAGGCATTGTTTTTTTCTATTTTTTTAATTTTTAATTTTTTGTATGTATACATTTTTATTGATGTATAGTCAGTTTACCATGGTGTGTCAATTTCTGGTATATAGCATAATGCTTCAGTCATACATGAATACAGACACACATATATTGATTTTCACACTATTTTCCACTGTAAGTTACTACAAGATATTGAATATAGTTCCCAGGCATTGTTATAAGCACACATTACCTTTTAAAATCCTTGTAACACCTTCTGAGGTAGGACCCAAATTGTCTCCATTTTAATGAAGAAACTGAGATACTGAGAGGTTAGCTAAACTGTCCAAAGTCACAACTATTCAGTGGAGAAGCTGGATGGGAGCTGGGCAGTCTGGTCTGACTGCAGAGACTCCATTCCCCACCTACACACTGTAACTGCTTGTGGTCCATAAACACTGTTTGAATGTTGAATAAGCTAGCAGGAGTTTGTCAGTAGTTATAATGCGATTTCATTTACCACTGCAGGATTTCTTTGGAACACTTAGCTCAGGAAATGAAACAAAAAATCATTAGGATGCATAAAAATCAGTTTATGATTAAATTATTAACCTCTGCAAGAAGTCAAGTGCTTGCCCACAATATATGTATTCTCTGGAAAGCTTTGAGGTTGTGGATCATCTAAGAAGGTGTTGACTTACACTGATATTTTTTGAAAACAGTTTATACTGTTTGATGAATCTATAACATCATTGCTCTTGGCATCAGGTCCAGCATTTATATGTTCATTGTCATCACACAACGTGCTGGTACTCGTAAACACAGGTTCCATGGACCTGAGTCTCAACACCCCTTGGTGTTCTATATCAAGTGCAGAACAAACCTTCCCTATCAGAGAAATATCATTGACATCTAGTTCAGAAGATGATTAATAGCTTGACCTTATCTGCACAGTGGCATAGATTGTAGGGTGCTGGTGGGCCAACTGGGCAGAGAGAAACAATGACACTGTTACCGAGTCCAAGCTGGTACTGCTCACTGAGCAACAGGCCACTAAATTGTTGGGGCAAGGAATAGTGACTTTATTTGGAAAGCCAATAGACTGAGAAGATGGTGAACTAGTGTTCCAAAGAAGCATCTTATCTGAGTTAGCATGCAGGCTTCTTTTATATTAAAAGAGGAAGGGCTGTGTTTGGTTGTTGCAAATCTGGTGCTGGAATCCTTTGTTCTTGCAGATGTCCACATAGGTCTGGTCCCAACTTTCCTGTAAAATCTCTAACAAGGCAAATGTTATGCTCTGTTCTGCAACTTTTTACCTCTCTATGATTGAAAAATGTATCTTTAAAGGTCAGAGCCTTGAGAATGGGCTATCCTGTATATTTCTTTTCATGATTAACTTGTAGCAAAACCAATGGAAGACAAAGGTTAAAGTAAAAGAAGCAGACCTAATATGGAGTCAGATTTGTTCTTCCCTGCTACAGCACCACATACGGAAGCAAGGGAGCCGCAGACAGACACCCGTTCAGTTGGAGACATGAGGAATCCGGACGTGCCCAGATGGAGCAACTGTCTGCATTTCACCAAGCTCAGTCCTTTCTCTACAATACAGCTAAACGTCTTTGTTTCAAAGAAGTTGTGAAACACACTGCATATGAAACTAACAGATACATTTATTCTTCTAAAAATTGGCAAAGAGCAAAGAAAGCTATCATACCCAGTTTGTTGAGATTGCTAAAAAAATGGCTATTCTTGTACATCCCTGCCTGGAGTACAAAAAAAAAACTGTCTTATTGGTAATTTGGAAACTTTTAGAGCTATAAAATGCTATGCCAAAAGTACACCTAATTCCATGACTAGTAATTCATCATATGAAAGTAATTAGCTGTGAACATAAAGATTTGTGGACTATGAGGCACATCTAAAATTATTTAAAAATTTAAAAAGTAGAAAGAGCCTAAATGTTCACCAATAGGGAAATGAATAAATAAATTTTAGTACATCTATAAAATAAAATACAAAAAAATGCAGAATATAAAACTGTGCTTACAATATTATCTTGACTTAGGATGAAAAAATGCATCTTAGAATAAACAGATACAATATTTGTGTGGTAAAATTACTCATACTTTTAATTTTCTTCTTTATACACTTTATTTTTCCAAATTTTATATCATTAACATGAATTATTACTGTATTTATGAGTAAAAAGTAAGTATGAAGTATTACTTAGAAGGCTATGGATATTCTGGAGGCCCATCCAGAAGGACTGTGGATGTTCTCTGTGAAGACACGTCTTGCCCCTTTTGTTCTCACTGTCTGCTCTCAATTGCTGAAATCAGCGATGCTTTTCCTCACACTCCATAGTAAATTCTAGGAGAGGTAGAACTTTCTGATGAGATACGAGAGAGCAGCCATTAGAAGGCCATGGGGGAAAAACAATGAGTATTTGGAATATATTTCTAAGAGAAAAAATAAGCAAGTTGATTTAGAGAACTTGTTAGAAGACTTTGAAAATTGCCTTCCTGTTTCAGTCAAATAAGCCTAATTTTTCTCTGGGTGACTGGGTTTTTGGACTGTGGACATAGGCTTACAATATAGATTGCTTTTTATTTGTAAAAACTTTGTAAATGATAATGCCTAACTTTAACAAGTCAAACATTACAAGTAGATTTCAGCACGAAGTTTTCAAGATAAGAGGAAATGAGAAGGAGCAGTATTTTAAGCAGCATGAACATTCCTTGCCTTGGATTTCCCTAGATAAGTATTAATTTCTACATAGTTACAATGGAATAGTGCTGGCAGATACTAATTACCATACCACTGATTTTGTGATGACAAAAATGCTGGTCCATTCCAGAAGTTTCTTTTTAGTTTAATCATATGAATCAAATAACTCTGATTGTCCCAGACATTGCCAAGATGCAGAGGCATTTACTCTCAATCACATCTTTATTCAGATGATTCTATAAAATTTAATTTTTTCTTTCACTCTTGACACTCATTCATTTATTCAATATTCACTGAATTTTGACTACATAACAAGAAATAAGAAATTCTATTTTTTTCTTTAAATTTTATTTCCAACCTCTAAGGGATTGTTTTAATCTAATACTAGTCATTTTTCTCTTATTCTTCCATCCAACACCCAAAATGGTATGTGGTATGTATATTTTTTAAATTAAAGTGAACTAAAATACATTTTTGAGAATTTTATTACATCTCTTGAGATAATTGGAAACATAAAATAACATAAATAATATAAAGCTTGCCTTTATATCTTTGTGTACATGTTTAGTATTGGAAGTAACCATTACAGATAATCAGGTAGATAATATGTAATCAGAAAAGCAACCACAATTGTAATAGTCATTAAAAATGTTAAATGTAACTGAAAACATAATTTTCATATAATAATTTGGAGAAAAAATGAAATATTTTAGTTTGCTCAACTTTTAGATTTGAGTAGCAATAACAAAAAATCATGTTAATGATACTTGTGGCTCTAATTGCATTAAAAATAATTTAATGAAATTAAATTCATTATTTAATTTAATATAATTAAATGGTAATTTAATTAAATGAAAATAAATTAATAATTTAAAATAATAAGGGATAGTATGATATAATGGCACAGTCTATTAGAGTAGTCCTGGCAAAGAAAAATGTCTTAGACTAAAATTGGAATCAACTTTCTGTAATCTTATCCTCTTATTTTAAAGATAAGGGGATATTGATACAGACAAGTTGAGAGACTTGTTCAATATCCCACAGCCAGCCAGTGGTGAGCCCAGCATGAAACACAGGTTTTCAGACTTCTTTTTTGGTCACCTTGTCTCAGCCTGCATGAGGCAAATTGCTCTGCTGAAATGCTAATCTGCTGTGTGAATTGTCTTTTTGCTAGCTTTTCTAATAGCAGACCAACATAACTTTAAGAAAGCTCAATTAAAAAAAAAAAAAAGGGAAAAGAAAGAAAGAAATCATTCACCAGTATTAAATAATATAGGTAAATAAAAGTTTATATTTACTGTGAAAAATATTAATACTATTGTCTTGTGTGGTATAAAATATATGTAGAATTAAAATGAATGAAAAATAACGTAAATTGTAGAAAGGACAAGGACAGTAAACATGTATGTAATAACAATTATCTGCGAAAGGAAAAAAACATTAATTTATATCGGACTATAATAAAACAAGAATGCATACTTTATCTCTAAGATAAACATTAAAATAATTATAAAATACCAACTAACTAATATAAAATGAGATGTTTAAAAATAATTAATTGGTTTAAATGAAAGCAAAAAAAGAGAGAAAAACATGTATAAAGCAGAAGGAACAAACAGAAAACAAACAGGAATATTATAGCTACCCAACTATAAATATCAGTAATTACATTTAATATAAATGGCTCAAAAACTCCAATTCAAAGATAAAGATTGTTGGATTAGATGAAAAGCAAAAGCCAACTATATGTTGCTTACATGAGACACAACTTAAATATAACTACATAGAAAATTTGAAAGTAGAAGGATGGACAAAGGAATAATACAAATCCTAACCAAAAGAAAACTGATATATTTATAACAATGTCAGAGGAAGGAGTATTTTTATAGCTAAACCGTAACATTTCAAAATGATAAAAGGATGAAACTGCCAGATTTACATAATAATCTAAATTTGTAAGCTCCTAATAGCATAGTTTCAAAATATACAAGTTGAAACTGACAGAAACAAAAGTATAAATAGACATATCTATAATCATAGTAAAAGCATATAACACATCTCATTAATTGATAACACAGACAAAATTCAATAAAGACATAACATATCTGAATCTAAAATATATATTTAAGTGCTTGTGGAATATTTACCAAAATTGACCATATCCTGGATAATCAAGAAAGTCTCAAATTTTAGAAGACTCAGATCAGTTAGAGTATGTTCTTTGACCTCAGTGGAATTAAGCTAGAAATCAATAAAAAGTAATATTTTAAAAAAAATCCAAATGGTTGGAAGTCAAGCAACATATTTATAAATCATCTAGTAGAAAATAAGAAATTACTAGTAAAACTGAAAATATTTTGATCTAAAAGGTAATGAAAATATAGCATATCAAAATTTTTAGGAATTTGCTAAAGTTCCAAGCTGAGGGAAATGTATAGCCTTACATGGATATACTAGAAAAGAAGAAAAGCTGAAAATCAATAATGTGAGAATTTATTTCAGGAAATGTGAGAGAAGAACCCACAACAAATGAACACCAAAAAAAGTACAATAAATGAACTATTAACGATAAAAGCAGAAAATTGTGAAATAAAAAAACCCCTAAATTTGTAAGAGAGAAAAATCAACAAAGCCAAAAGTTTGTTCTTTGAAAGATTTTTAAATTGATAGGCTAATCAAAAATAAGAGAGAAGATGTAAATTACCAATAGTAGAACTGGAAAATAGAATATCACTACTACACTTCTAGAGACATTAAAGGGATACTAAGAGAAAAATATGAAAACCTTTATGCCAATATACTTGAAAATTTAGATGAAATAGATAAATTTCCAGATAAACACAACTTTTCAAAACTAATACAAAAATAAATAGAAAATTTGAATAATTCTTATATCCATTAAATAAATTGAATCCTTAATAAAAACTATTCCACAAAAGTCTAACTGCAGGTGGCTTGACCAGTGAGTTCTTTCAAACATTTAAGGAAAATTACACCAATCTTATACAGATTTTCCCAGAGAACAGAACTGAAAACATTTTTCAATTTATTTTAAATGCCCAAGATCACCTTAATATTAAAACCTGTCAAGGAATTTTAAAGAAAGGATAAGTACAGGCCAATTTCTCATACAAAGATCACTGTAATAATCTTAAGCAATATATCAGAAAATTGAATCTAGTAATACATTAAAATGTTAAATACATTATGACCAAGTCAAGTTTATCCCAAGAATGCAAGGTTGGTTTAACATTCAACAATTAGTCAGTGAGTCACCCATGTTAATAGAATAAAAGAGAAAAAATAATATGATCACTTCAATGGATATAAAAATGGATAAAATTTAACATCTATTCATGACTGTAGAGAAGTTCTTCATAAACTGAGAGTAGAAGAGAATTTACTTAATCTCATACAGACTATTTAAAAAAAAATCACTGACTGGATGACTTCAATGACTTCCAAGATATTTGTCTTCCTTTAAAAATACTGAACACACAGAAAATTTTCTGGGAAGTTAGAGATCATCAAGAATTATCAGATAAGAGTTTTGAAACCGTGTAACAGTAGTCGAAGTAAGTTATTAATTCCTGGGAATTACTGTCGTCCTTCCCACATTAAAGTCTGTACTTCTCTACATTTTGCCTAGGAAACCTTTTGAATTACTTTAACGAATCTGCCTCTCTTCCTTCTTGTTCTGTAAAAATATCTGAACATTTATTTTGATCTAAATGATAATAAAAATATAATATATTAAAACTTCTAAGAATTTGCTAAACTTTTTCATCACTGATTAAAAAAATAAAACAAAACCACAAGCCCTCATGTAGAAAATAAAATTCAAAGTATGAAGGAAAGAAAAGACATGGTGACCTTCATGAAGGAATGAGTTCAGAGTACATAAATCACTTAAAAGCTTACAGTTTCTATTTTGAGAGGCAGAAATACACTTGAAGAAACTTACTGCTGAAAGAAATATTAAGAATGAGGAAAGTGTTAGAACAACAGAACTGTCCTTGGAAATCTGAAAGCTAAGTTCTAATCATAATTAGATAATAAAGAATTAGAATAAGGAAAGCAATGCTACAATACCCACCCAGGCTAATGTTTAACTTCACAGTGGGATATAGGACTTTTATTTTTATTAACTCCCTTGAAACCAAACCAAACCCTAAGTACGAAGTGGGCCATTCTCTGGAAGTATGGGCGTATTTTTTTTCTTTGTAGTAAGTTACCAAACTTGACATGCGATAAGGAGGAACATTTTTTTTAGTTCAGGAGTGGGTTGAACAATATGGTGTAATGTGGGAGTCAAATTAGTGAAACCAGATGTTAATTTCTGTACTGCATGCAGGAAGGCTGGAGACACTTAGAAAAAGGCACATGAGGAGATTTCGCATGGAGCAGTTTTTAAAATAACGGTCAAATCTTGTTGAACATTTGCAAGTATGCAGAGCTTTCGTTTGGTGTTTGCTCTGTGTGAATGAGTTAATGCCAGTAGAGAGGATTGAACAAAATGATCTAGAACGATTATTTTAGGTCCCAGTTTCTGCCTGAGACAAAGGTAATGACAGGAACTATTAGCAGTTGGCTTCCCACAAGAGGTATGTCTGTCATATACGTGACCTACTCTAAGACTTACCCTGAAGGCTGTTTATGCTGCAGGATGGTCTGATGCTCCAGGGTAGAGGTGTCTGTCTCATGCAGTACTGTATTCCCAAAGCCCAGTACAGTGCCTGGCACATTGTGAGGGCTCAGTAACTATACTTGGAATAAATGACACCTGAGATCAGCAAATAGTGGGAATAATAGATCTCTTGACAGTTTTATCAGTTAAAAATAAAACTTTCTGTAAAAGTATTGTTTTTTCTCTGACAAACTTTTACCTTCATAGTTAATAAACTTCTGATAGTCTGATGCTAATTTATGCATGTATATGTTATATATATAATCTGTGAATAAATTTTACAGTGGTTTCTAGGAAAGCAACCACCCACCATGTTCTGAAAACAGAGTTAATGAGGACCACAAGGGTCTTTATTGCCTATGTGTCCCCACTATGTTAAAGAAAATTAAGAGTGCTTCACTCTCTGAACTTTGTGGCATGGCCAGAGTGGCCTTGTGGTCTCAAAAGGACCCGATCTCTCTGGGGAAAAGTCCATCTTCTTTAGCCTACAGGGTAAACTATGTCCATTTTTTTTAACACGTGTCAAAAAGGCTGATTTCCCTAATGGCTTAGAATTTGTCTGGAAGAGCAAGGAAAATAGTGTGTTACAAACACAGATTGCCCATTCATTCTTATGGCAGAGGAAAGTATAGGAAAAATAATGTCAATTTAGTATCCATATGGAAATCCACATTTACTTACACTATAATGACCATAAAGGAGCTATTATATTCTGGGGGATAAAATTCACTCTCAGCAAATTGTTTCAAACAAAGATAATATACTACCTCAAGCTGGTCTTGAAAATTTTATTTTCTTCCTTAGAAGTCAATGACACCAAGGTCTTGAAAAATGTTAACACGCAAAGTGTATCTACAAAGATGTAAATAATCATGCGGGAGACTTACTGTCCACCAGTGAAAGGTAATTTTAACACATCCACGATGTCCTCTTGGGCTATTTTAAAAGGGAAATGAGACATAATTCAGACATGATTTCTCTACTCAAGGAACTTAGAGTCTGGTGGAGAAAGTATGAAGGAGAAACTCATGAAAAATCACTGAGCTATATCATTGATGTGTCTGGCCTGTTGTAGCCTATCAACTTGCCAGAAGTCAAGAAAGCATTTCTGTCTTTGTTTTTCTTACCCTTCAAACATTTAGGCCACCATTAAGATGGCTTCCCTTGGGTTTTATGACTTTTCAGTTTGCCCATTTTGTGTCTTTATGTAGCTAATTCTTGTCTAGTTGGGTCCAACTGTGGTAACACTCTCAAGTAGGGGTAAGCCAACATTTACTAGCATGCCTTTTCCCACTGCTTTTCCACATAGTGTCTGCAGAGAACCTTTTGAATACATCTGTTTTCCGCCTGGGGACCTCTGCATGTTCTCTTTCCTCTCCTTGGAAATCTCCTTCCACGGTCTTTGCTTGAACAATTACTATTCATTTTTTAGGTCTCAGTTTAGATATAATTTCCTCCATTTGGCATGAATCTATAAGAGTCATTGGGTTCTTCTATTAGATTCTTTAATAGCTCCTTTTTCTTGGGCATGTTACAATTCAACACTGTATTTTACTTAGCTATTTACTTGAGCATCACTCCAACTAGACTGTAAGCTCACTGAGGGCAGAGGATAGGGTCTATATTTTGTTCCAGCTAATGTGCCATCTTTGTATTGATGTACCTTCTGCTGTATGTGTATGTATTCCAATATATCCATATAAAATATTATATTAAAAGACCATAGAGTAGAGTGTTTAAGGAGAGCCTGGACTTTATACCTACTATGCCTACGTTAGAATCTCAGCTCTGTCACCTGCTAACAATGTGATCTTTAATTTTTCCATGCCTCAGCTGCATCATGCATAAATCAGAGATGACAATAACATGATAGGATTGTTTTGTTAAATAATTTAGTAAATATTAAGGGCTTAGTATCTAGTAGATGCTATATAACTACTTGCTATTATTATAATAAATATTCAGTAAATAAATGAATTAATCATTAACCAAACAAACTATCATATTCACCCAATTTAAGTGCTAGCCATCCCTCCCACTAGTGGTACTATCTTTCCTTCCCAGTCTCATGTCCTTCCCCCGTTTAATCACTTTATAAAATCTCACACAAGAATTTTGCTGGATGTAATCACCTCTCCACTTCAATCCTGAATTAATCAGAGGTCAAGGGGAAATCCTGGCTGTAGGAGGATTTCAATCTCTCAGTGCTGGTGCAACTCTATTTGGATGTGGCAAGTGCCCTTGCCCGTACTCATCAGTCTGAAAAACCATGTTGTTGAAACAAGATAACTACTACTGGAGGCTGAGGTGTGTTTGTATTGGGTAGGGGGGATTAGTGCCATTGCCCTGTCACCCCCCCTCAAAGAAAAGGAGCTCTGAAGCTTGTCACAGACAAGAACAAAGTCCTTATCCATGCAAAGTGTCTCTATTTTACTGGAGTGTGGTGCTTTTTATTGAGGAATGAATAAATTACAAAATGACTAAACACATTCCTGTCTTGGGTTCCTTCCCTTGTGTTCTCTTGTCACTGACTTTCCTCCCATGAGACTGTTACAGATCTAGCTCCAAAGATTTCTCTTGATCAAGGAACACTTCCATCTTTGGAAGACATAAGAGGTAGCAGGGTAGGTCCCAAGGGAAGTGAACACTGAGAGTTGCTTAGGTATCCTCCACTTCTGGGCTTACTAAGTGGGCAATGGCAGCCCTTGGCTCTCACACATGGGTTAAGAGAGATCAGTAGACAAGATGACCAGATGGGTTATAGGCTGCAGCCTTACATTGTCTCTGCCTACAGTATTTTTCATGATTATATTCCTCAGGAATCTGGTGGAAAGGTAGGGTAAGCAAGATTTAATCCTTAAAATATTCTGTTCCAGCGCATTACTTTTAGAACTAACCACTAAAATTCCATCAAACTAAGATACATTTAAAAATACGTATATAAAAGAATGAGAAATTTTCAAGAGCCAACAATTTATTTAGGGTTTAACGTGAATATTGCATATTATAGAACTTCTTTTGTGTTTACTGTAAAATTGACAAAACCCAAAATATCTTCTGCTACTGGTGATGTAGATAGATTTTAAAATTCAATTATTAAAGAGTCACTTAGGCAATTAAAAATTTATAGTTCAAGTTAAACATGTGGTGAACAGTGGAATTAATTTAGCAATCAAAATAAAACAAACTTTTAAAATTCCTTAGGTTGAACTTTTAAAATTTCTATTTTTAAGTAATGTGTCAAAAAGAAGTTATAATAGATGTTGGAAAATATTTAACATTTAATAAAAATAAAAATACTGCATAAAATTTGTAGAGTGGTGTGAAAGTGATATATACAATACAAACTATAGTCTTAAATTCTTATAAGAAAGACTGAATGTTAGTGAATTATTATTTAATTCAAGAAGTTAGAAAAACACAAGAGTAAAGGGAGACAAAGAAGAAGAAAGGAAATATTAAAAATCAGAGCAAAAATTAATAAAATAAAAAAAGATGCAAGAGAAAGAACTTAAAAATTCTGATGACTAAATTATAGTCAAACCTGTGGCAAATTAGTTGAAAAGACATAAGATATAAGAGAAAAGAGGTAAATAAAAACATTAAGGACAAAAACTAAAGAATAACTATAAAAATTTAATAAGGAAATGGTGTGAGACATTATGTGAGTATATTTGAAAAGTTGGTTGGGATAGACAAATTTCTAGAAAACTGTAATTTACCACAATTGACTAAAAAAGTAATAGAAAATCTGAACAAGCCTGGGAACAGTAAATACATGGTATAAATAGTTAAAATTCTACCACAATAAAAACATCAGATCCAAATGATTTTAAAGATCATCTCTACTAAACATTTGGGGAACAGAAAATCCTAATAAAAAATAAGCTGTTCTAGAAAGAAAAAATAGTGAAGAGTTCTTGCTTAATTTTATTAGGTATTGAAACCTTAAAACCTAAACCAGATAAGGTCATTGTGAGAAGAAAATATTATGAAACAATCTCATTTGTGAAATATAAATTAAAAATCATAAAACAAAAGAGATATGTGTACACCAAGCTCATAAGTGGCATTATTCACAATAACCAAAAAATGGAGGCAACCCATATCCACTGATAGATGAATGGATAAATAAGGTGTGGTACATATACAAATATAAAGGAATATTGTTCAGCCTTAAAATGTAAAGACATTTTGACACATGCTACAAAATGGATGAACCTTGAGGACATTATGCTAAATGAAAAAACACAGTCACAGAAAGACACATCTCAGTGACTCTACTTGTATGAGGTACATAGAGTAGTCAACTTCATAGAGACAGAAAGGAGAATAGTAATTGCTGAGGGCTAGCAGAGCAGGAAATGGAAATTTATTGTTTAACGGGTATAGCGTTTCCGTTTTGGAGGATGAAAAGTTCTGGAGATTGGTTGCACAACAATGTGAATATACTTAGTGATACTAAACTGTACACTTTAAAACTGTTAAGAGAGTAAATTTTATGTTATGTGTATTTTACTACTATTAAAATAAAACAAAATAAATTATAAATAAAATACCCAACAACGTATTAACATATTAAAATAAATACATCATGCCAAATTAAATATATCTCAGGAATGCAAGATTGGATTAATATTAAGAAGTCTATGGAGGCAAGTCACTACATTAATAAATTAAAGGAGAAAAATCATATGAGATCACTTAAAAGATGCAGAAAAACTATTCGAAGAAATTTAACACTTCTTTGTGATATAAACTCATAACAACCTATAAATAGAAAATTCTTTAAAATGAAAAAAGAAAACCATTAAATCTACAGCAAACATCAAACTCAATGGTGAAATATGTTAAAAATTTCAGAGACAAGAAAGGTAGGACACCAACACCACTTGCGATTATTTTTGCGTAGGAGATTATGTATCTATTATACAAGATAAAGGAATTAAAAAATAAAAACTAGAAAGTAAAAGATTTATAATTTATTAATGGCTTTTTTTAAAGAAAATAAAGAGCATGTACCAACAAATGTTAATATTCCAAAGAGGCTTCCACAGGTTTTTGGATAAAAGATCAATATAAATGGCCAATATGAAAAATGCAGTGCATTCCTGTAAATTAGTGAACAACTTGATAACTATTTAGAAGAGAGATTCCAACAAAAATTTTGAGAAGTGGAAGCCTTCAAGGAGAAAGATTTAAACGTTTAAGGGATCTAAATATGTGAAGAGACCATATTCATGGATAGGAAGACATCATTTTAATGATACAATTTCTCCCCAAATTAATCTGTGAATGCTAATTAAAATTTAAATAGAACTTTTAAAATGTTATCTGCCAAATTATAAAAATAATATGGAAATTCAAAGGAATAAGATTTAGAAGGATGAGAATAAGATGGGGCATGTTTTATAGAGAGGGATAGGTAAAGAGCATTATCATTATAATTGTACTTACAGGAATTAATACTGTGTGATTAGGTCAGAAATGGACCCACTGGACCCGTGGAATGAAAGTAATTGGACCAGCTGTCTAGAAGAGATCCATTAACATACAGAACTACAATGTGTGACTGAGGTGATACTACAAATTCATATTCTGCCAGGTTAACATTCTTTAACCATATGGGGGAAAAACTGAACTCCTACTGTATACAAAACACACAAATCCATTCCTGGTGAACTAATGACCTAATGGTGAAAGCAAAACTTAAAAACATTTAGAAGAAATTAGAGAATATCTTTATGATATGAATGTAGGACAAGCCAATTCAATAATAAAGTTATGAGGAAAAAGTGGAAACATTTGGCACCACTAGAAACTTATGTCCAGTAAATGATACTATAAAGGACAAAGAAAAGCACATACTGGGTGAAGCTATTTGCAGTACATAACTGACAAGCATTATTAACCTGAACACATAAAAACTTCCAACAACAACAACAAAAAAAGAGAGAGAGAGAGAGACAAACATCCCAATTTAAAAGAGAACAAGTGGAAAAAGAATTGGGCAGGTGAAATAAACAGGCAAAATGGGAAACAGAGTGCCCAAGAACCAACAACAAACTGCGCGAGTGAACAGCAAAGACGCTCAACGTCCTTAGTAACCATGAAACACCAGGTTTAATTTATACTAGTATAAAACTGCTCACCCTTCAGATGTGCAAAATCTGAAGTATGAAAATACCAAGTGCTGGTGAGGTGACGCTTAGCTCTCATGCATGTAATTGACGCAACGTGTTGGAGACCAGCCTGGTAACATCAGTGAAGCAGAAGACAAGCATATCCCGTGACCCAGCGCCTACGTCCTTGCGCACATCCTGGACCAGTTCTAGCCCAAGTATGTAGTAACGGGCACGTGCAAGGTTGCTCAGGTGTCTCTCCTGCAGGATGGAAGCTGATCAGGACAGGAGCTTGGTTTTGCTCATTACTATAGCCCAGAGCCTAGAAGAGGGTCTGGCACTAGTAAAGAAATAACTGTTGCTTTAAAATGCTCGTAAAGCAAGCACAATTAAAGATGAGACAGGGATGGAAGTCAGATCTATGAACTTGAAGGCCAATTTGAGCATTTGGTTTAAGCACTCCGCTTTTCCGTCCCTTTCCGGCAGGCCAGCCTAGAGTCTTTTCCCCCCATGTGCTAACTACTCTCACATTTGTTCTCCTTTCTCACCCCAAGGGCTGTAGTTCTTACTGTCACAGGATGGCTTGGGGATAACCTATTACTTCAACCGCTCAGTCTAATGACTCATGGTTATTTATTTATTTTTACATTAATTTTTTATTAACTTTCATCTGAAAAAAAAAAGCCCTGAAAATGTCACATCTTTGAAATATGCCAGTGGCACCATGTAAGTAAGGTCCTTCTGCGTTCAGCCAAAGAGCTCTGATGCCTTAGAAGATAGGCCTGTCTCCAGTTTCTTCTGTCAGCAAAGAGCAGAGGGCACTTTTAGACACAAGGGCCAGAGGTTGACTGGAGGCATCAGAATAAGAAGTATTATGTAGATTAAATTGTATTATTTTCTTTACCATGAGATAAAAATGGGCCTGTGGACAAAAAATGTTTTCACTAATCATTTTGGAGATCAAAGATTTCATTTCCTAAGAGCTCAAACTTCACATCTTTCAGCAAGGACTTACTTTGAACCCTGTTTAATGATGCCGTGGAAGACTTCTTTTCTCTTGAACTACAGCTAAAAGACTTGTTAAAAAAAAATGTTGTTTCAACACTAAAGCACTTTAAATGACTGACCCTAACCACAATGTATAAAAAGTATAATTCAGGCTTGGCAGAGCGAACTAAATAAATAGTGCTGATAAGCGACCCACCTAACAATGTAGCCGGCGTGTCTTGTCATTAACACAATGATGTCGGCGCAGTCAATCAGCACATTGCCTTGACTTTAAAGCTGGGGAATGAATGCATGCTTTTAAAGTTGGAGGGGGCAGAGAGAGAGAAGAGCTATCACACTTAAGCCAGCAATGTGACTTCCCGATTATTCAGGGCTTTTTAAGAAAAGCAAGGTTATACATTTACAAAATGCTTTGTTGTTGCAGTCATGCTAAAATTATTCTTATGAGTTCAATACCATCTGTAATAACCCTCTGGCGATTCCAGACAAAAAGAGGGACTCGAGTCGCAGCATTCTTTTCACAGATGAGAAACTGATTTACTACCTGAAGTGATAATTAATGGGATTCCGTTCAGTTTCAAGTGGAGATGAATCGCACAAGAGGTGACTATGGAATCTCAGAATGGCAATATTCTTCTGAGAGCTCTCCCCAGCATTCTGGGCAGAAAAACCTCCGTGATCGTACATGGCAGGTGACAGCACCTGCCAGCTGAATATCACCCGTGAAAACAGGCAGAGACACTGGGCCACAGAAGAGGGAAGGACATATCTAGGGGTCTCGTGTGCTGTTTCTTTCTGTTTGGCTCTATGATGCTCACCCAGGCTACAACAATCTGTTTGTATCATTTGCTGGAGTGACTTCAATTTCATTCACCAACACAACTGACATGCCACAAAAGACATTTGCATTCACTTGAGTTTAAAATAGTCACTGCATTCTGGTGAAGAGGGCAACTGATCTAGCATTTACTGAGGAAATCTGACTATCTGAGTTTGAACAGTAAATACTACTTTGACAGTTAAAGGGGCGGGGCAGAACCTTGTGCTAGATCAGACTGACTGTTACCACACTGGATCTAGAAGGTGGGCTATTTCTACAAGAAAGAGCCATTTCGGAAAGCTATGTCAGAAAGCATTGCATAACAATCCCTAGAGGCCAGTCTTTGAAGGAGATATTGTATTAGCCCCATTTGACAGAAGGGACAATTGAGGTGCAGAGGATGGAGTGACTTAAACAACTCCCATGACCCATGTCAGAAACAGGATTCCAATGCACTTGTCTCACATGGAAGCCTGACACTGTGTTCTCTCCCAGGGTGTGTGTTAATTTAATTTAAATATTTGTGTCATTGTCAGCTGTGTTTTCACGTTTACCACTTTTGCTTCTACCCTTCATAATCAACCAAAAGTTCGTAAGAACTCTTGTCCACGCTCCCTTAGGCAGCCTGTTTCCAAAACCGTTGTAGCAGGTAGCGGGTGCTGATTCTCTGGTGTCCTGGTATAGACAGCAGCCCACCCCATCCTCCCTGGCACTTTGTGCTGTCCTGAGGCTGCTTGATTTTTCTCGGTGTTGTTTTTCACCATCTGACATATTACGGATTATGTACTATTTGTGTGTTTACTTGTTAATGTCTGCCTCCTCATCTAGAATACAAGTTCTTGAAAGCAGGGTTTTTAGTGTTGGATTCATTGCGGTATCCTCAGTGCTTAGAGCAGTGCCTCACGTGTCACGATTGCTCATGAGAGGATAAATGAACACTCTGGTTTTATAGGTGAGGTGATTAAGACTCAGAAGATCTTGCCCAAAGTCACACAGGACGTTAAGTGGAGGAACTGCCCTTTGAACCCAAGTCCAAGGGTGGCCCGGTCCTCTTTGCACCGAACCACACTGCCTTCAAAACAGAGATTATCTGTGCATCTAAGAACTGACAAGTATCAGCTTTATCAGTTCGAGGGTAGGTCAAAATCAGGGAAGAGAAATTTGGTGATATTTACTGGCTTCAGGAAATTGGTTTGAATGTTCTAGATAAGAAAAATGTCATCAAACTTGGGTAGGAAGTTAAATCATTTGGTTACTTCCTAATTTCTGTTCTTTTTTTTTTTAATTTCAGAAGGAAGTTTTTTTTTGTGTGTTTTGTTTTTTGGTTTTTGGTTTTTTTAGTTAAATTATGGTCAATTTAAAAATGTGTCGATTTCCAGTGTATACTTCAGTCATACATATGCATATATATGCCTTTTCATATTCTTTTTTATTTTCATTATAGGTTACTACAAGACATTGAATATAGTTTTCTGTGTTTTACAGTATGAACTTGTTTATCTATTATATATATTAGTTGGTATCTGCAAATCTCGAACTCCCAATTTGTCCCTTCCCTCTCCCTTTCCCCCCTGGTAACCATAATTTTGTTTTCTATGTCAGTGAGTTTATCTCTGTTTCACAGATAAGTGTGATTTTTTTTTTCAGATTCTGCATATGTGTAATATCATATTGTATTTTTCTTTCTCTTTCTGGCTTACTTCACTTAGAATGATGATCTCCAAATCCACCCATCTTGTTGTAAATAACATTATTTTATTCTTTTTATGGCTGAGTAGTATTCCATTGTAGAAATATACCACAGCTTGTTTATCCAGCCATCTGGCAATGGACATTTAGGTGGTTTCCATGTCTTAGCTATTGTATATAGTGCTGCTATGAAAATTGGGGTCCATGTATTTTTTCGAATTTGAGTTCCCTCCAGATATATACCCAGGAGTGGGACTGCAGGATCATATGGTAAGTCTATTTTTAGTTTTTTGAGGAATCTCCATACTGTTTTCCATAATGGTTGCACCAAACTACATTCCCACCAGCAGTGTAGGAGGGTTCCCTTTTCTCCACACCCTCTCCAGCATCTGTCACTTGTAGACGTCTCAGTGATGGCCATTCTGGCCGGTGTGAGGTGATATCTCATTGTAGTTTTGATTTACATTTCTCTGATAATTAGTAATGTTGAGAAAGCTGGACAGCCTCAGCTACATCAATGAAGTTAGAACATTCCCTCATACCATACACAAAAATTAAGTCAGAATGGTTTAAAGACTTAAATATTAAATATAAGACAATACACTATAAACCTTCTAGAAGAAAACATAAGCAAAACATTCTCTGATATAAATCTTAAATGTTCTCCTGGGCAGCTACCCAGGCAATAGAAATAAAAGCAAAAATAAACAAATGGGACCTAATTAAACTTACAAGCTTTTGCACGACAAAGGGAACCATAAAAGACAAAAAGACAACCTATGGAATGGGAGAAAATATTCGCAAATGATGCGACTGACAAAAGCTTAATTTCCAGAATATATAAACAGCTCATACAACTTAATAACAACAAAACAAACAACCCAATCCAAAAATGGACAGAAGACCTAAACAAGCAATTCTCCAAGGAAGACATGTAAATGGCCAATAGGCACATGAAAAAATGCCCAAACAATTTCTGAAAAACAATTCTGAGGCTTCAGAAATAAATTAATGACTGGTGTGATGTCATTGAATACAAATTTTAAATACTATGGCAACCTTTGCTGCTGGGAGCAAGGGTGGGGTGAGGACTACTTTCTCTGATGTTTAAAATAAAAGTAAAAGTATTAATTCCCCACTGTATTATTTTTCTCTTCTTCCTGGATGCTGAAGGGCAGCTTGTTTAAGTAAGACAAGGTAGAACTATGCTTGTTTAAGTCATAAAGTATTTTGGGTAGAAATTAGTGGGACATATTCCAAGGTATTTGGATCCTTAGCCTAAAAGCCAGGGTTTTGATCTTTACTTTGGTTGTGCCTGAAAATCATTGACAATTTCATGGACAAAGGAGGTTTGTCCAGGAAGAAAAGAGAGCTGAGAATGTTTGCCAAGGACCTGAAAGAGAAATAACAAAACAGGAAGGGATCTACCTTCTACCGGCTCATGCCACATATTAGGAAGCTTGCTCAGCTGTCCCATGAAATGATTATCCTACTCATTTAACGGATGGAGACGAGGCTTCTAACAGCTAAAAAACTTGCTCAGGTTTGCACAGTTCATTAGAGGTAGACCCAGGATTCAAATCTAAAAACATTAACTTCCAATTAAAGTTTCTGAGAGCAATATGGTGGCCAAAGAGGTCTTGAAAATCCATTTTCTTTAGAGTCTGTTGCCTGGAGAGTGGACTAAATCTGAGACATGGTAGGAAGAGCTCTAGATTTTGCAGATAATTAGCTCTAATGTACTTACAAACAATGAGCCCAGTTTTTTCTTGTGTAATTTGTGGATAGTAATAACTAGGTTATAGATTTGGTATGAAGACGAAAAAGAAGATGATGGATGTGTGAGAACCACATGGTCCGTCAGTGATCAAAGCACTTCTAGGCAATCAGAATTCTCCTCTCTGTTTTCATCTGTAACATGCTTTCAACATTTTTTGGTATGGGTTGGGGAGGAGAAGAACCCTTATCAAATGAACCCTTATCAAATATATTTAATCATGAATCTCCAGCCAGAGATGATGTCAGTCAACAAAGATTTTAACTGAAAGGTGACAAGATCATCCTAGAATTTTCATATCAGGCAATTTTCTGAAGAGTGGGAGAAAGGGCAGAGACACCTACCCTTGCTGATACGGAGACAGAGAGCACAATGAATTGGGGGCAATAAAACTCCCAAAGCCTGGAAAACATGTTCTGTCAACTGTTACAGTCTCAGAGAATGTCAGCTTTGGTAACTATGAAAAACAAAACAAAACAAAAAGATGCCCTAATAAAGATCCTGGATCCCAAAGTTTTCCCATATGTGTAACAATGACTAGCTCATTTGCTGAGCAATTGCTAAGTGACATTGTACTAAGTGATCCCATATATTTTCTGATAACAAAGTTACATATCATATGCATTTTACAGATAGGAAAACTGAAGCCCCATAGACTTAAGGATCTTGCCCAAAATTGTGCAGCAAAGGTAGATCCCAAATCTGGACTGTCTGTCTTTACAGCTGCTGCAGGTGCCCACAAAGCCATAAATCAAATTGAATTCTTCAGGTATAGGTTGTGATTTGATTGCTTATTACCAGCTCAGACAAGGGAGATCATTATAATTTGCAAAAGGAAACTTAAAAGTTTTCCCCCCCGAGGAACAGGCAAAGCCGGGCCTCCTGCAGAGGGAGGAGGGTGGGGAACCGGTTTGCCTGCTCAACAGTGCTGCTGTGTGCAACACTGAGCTGCCTCCTGAGTTTCCCCTTTGCATGAGTATTTCTGTGTCAGAAAGAAGCGGGCAAGGCTGAGCTAGGGAAATGTTTGTGTAACAAACGGCCTGGAATACAGAGAAAGGTTAAGGATGTAAACTGGAAAGAGGGCTGACTGAGCAGCAATGAACAGAGATGCGTGGATGGGTTACAAACACTGGCAGCCTTCAGATATCAAGGGGAGAGATTTTCTAAAGGAGAGTAAGGAAAAAATGTAACAAAAGTAAGGTATAATGCTATAATCATTGCTCTGCAAATTGCATTGACTAAAATGAAGGAAAAATTATGTTAAATGTCAAGAAAATTTGCCCCACCCCTGCCAGAACTGCTATCAGCTGGAGTGTGGGGGGTGTCAGGTCATGCCTGGTTCTGGCTGCACAGCCCCACTGTTGTAGCAAGACTGCGGCCGTGCTGTCCCCGCTGGGCTCCAGCCCCACTCCACCTGTCCGCAGAGGTTCAGGCCCAGTGCGGAGGTCCGTCTGCACCACATCAGGTCACCCTCTGCTGCATGGGCTCTTTAATGTACATGCCTCCATTTCTTACAATTGACCCTTTACCTATTCCTAGACCTCGTTCCCTCTTTTTCAGCCCTGTCCTGGTTACCAATTATCCATCTTTTTTCCTGTGTCTGCAACTCCTTTTTATTAAGCTACCCAGCTACCGCTCAGCATAAGGACTGTGGTTCTCTCTCTAACAGAATCCCCACATGTCAAGTAACCATCTGTGGACTCAAGTTAATTGACTGCTCTTGGATTCTCTGTCAAGTTTCATCTCCCTGTTAGGAAACCCGTGACTTCCATCTGACTTTCTCCAGATCCAATCTGAACTATCATCTGTGGTGTATTGACCTGTCCCAGAGATGCCATGTGGAATATTCTGGGGTCAGACTTCCTCCCAGCATCTTCACTGGGTATGGCCCCATCCCCAAACTGTTCCCAGACCGTGACATGGATCTACTTGCAAACCGTGGACTTTCCTGGCCCCTTTCCTTCCATGGTGATACAATTTGGGTACGTCTAGCCATGACTATAGAGATCGAATGGATGCCTTCTCAACTGGGTGACACTGGAGCTGAGTCTTAAAGAATGAGTTTTTCACCAGGTTGACAGTGGGATGGGAAGGAGCTGAGGGAAAGGGTTTCAGATCTAGGGAATAGCAAAGGTGTGGAAACAGGACATGGCAGTAAGCTGCAAGGGATTCAGTGTGGCTGCAGGGGGACCTGTGAGATGAGTGGCAGACAGTGAAGCTGAAGAAGTAAGGGGAATGGATTTAGAATGAATTTATACACCATATTAAAGGGGATGGACTTTGTCTTGAAGGCAATGAGAAGACACTGAAAGATCTTAACTTGGATTAATTAATTTGATGTATTTGTATTTAAGGACCATGATTTAGCTAAATATAGTGGGAGACGGGGATTGATAGTGCAGACAGGGAACCAGCAAAGGCTATTGCAATGTTCCAGGAGAAGGCTGACGAAACAGTGAATTCAAGTAAATGACAGTGGGGGAGAAAGGTAAGAGTGGTATAAAGGAATAGGAGAACCCTTTTTGAGGTAGAATTGTTAAAACCTGGTGGCTTATTAGACAGAGAAGGTTAAGCAGAGGGAGAATCTAGAAAGGTTCCAATTTCTGGAGGAGACAAAAGGCTACATTCCTTTTGTAGACAAGGAGAAAGGAGGACACTGGGTTTCTCTAGGGACTGTGGGTTTGATAAGACCCAGAGATGCCCTGAGGGACTGCAGAGCACAGAGCAAAGGTGAAGCTGAGGGCCAGGCAGGCACTGAAACTGAAGCATCAATCTAGAGTCGCTAAGCAGAGAGAGAAGTCAGGTGCAAGGGTACTAGCCCGAAGATTCTCAATGGAAGGTACGAGTCAGCGAGAGTCTCTGAGCTACTCTGACACCTAGGCTCCGGGCCCGGGATGGCAGGTGATGAACTCAGTCTGGGGCACGCTGAGTGTGAAGTGTCCGTTGGCCACCCCGGTGGAGCTGTTCAGCAGACAGCTGGATTTGTAGGCTGGCACCAGGGAGCGAGATACCAGCTGTAGGCTTGATCTGGTCCTTGGGGATAATGAGGTTGCCCAGGACCAACGTAGCATTCTGGGGCTAGTCAGCCCTACTTACAGCCCCCTTCCTGATGTCCCCTGTGACATTCTCATTCTCTCTCGTCATTCCTCTGCCATTAGGAGCTCCTTTGACTTCAGCTTGTTACGCTGATCCACTCAGAGCTCCTCTGGAGCCCTCCAGTCCTCCCTGAGCCTCCCTTTGCTGTTCTGATCCTTTCAATGCCTCCCCGGTGAGCCTTCAATTAACTCTCAGCTTTTCTGAGCCCCTCAAATCCCTTAAATCTCAGCTGTGAGACGCACACTATTCTTAGTAGGCATGCCCCTTTGGAAGTCAATGGGAATTTACAAACAACAACAATAAAAAATAAACATGATCCATCTGCCATAAAACACTGATGCAATTTGAGAAAAAAAAACCAGCTAGAAGTGGCAGTTTTTAAGCTACAGTATGTAATCTTTCCTTCTTTTGAAAGAGTAATGTCTAGTAAAATTTTTAGGTAATATTTTTCTCCAACCATTTCTACATTTTGTTTTTGATCTAGATCATTCTCTGTTAAAAAAGGGTCTCAAGTCAACCACTCAATATAATCTCAATATAATGTCAAAAATTGCACACCTGCCCACACACCCCAAATCAAATGCCATAGCTGGTAACTGGGGGTAAAGAGAATCAATTTCGGCGTGACTTTTGAGCCACAGAATTTCAGTCAGTATTATTTCAAATGATTGTAAAAGGTCACACCAAGTTAGGTTTGGAGTCATGTGGTTGACTAGTCCTTTAATGTGCTTTTATTAAAGATACTTGTAAAGTCACACGTCACATTTGAACACTCAGGTATCTGTCAATCACAACGTAAACTTGCTTTGTGCGCTGTGAGACAAAGAATTACCTCTGCACATGTTTATAGAAGACAGAGTGGTCTATGGGACAGGCTCGAGCTTTGAGGGCAGGGTGCTTGTCTCACACTTTCACTCCTGCTAAATTCTTTGGAGGCATTGTGTGCATGCATGTGTGCGTGTGTGTGTGTGAGTACTCTGGTGGGGGGGGGGAAGAACTACCATTTCATGTCTTTAAGTCATATCCCAACCTGCATTACAGATATGATTTTTCATCCTTAAGCACTATAAAGTATTAATAGCCTCATTTTATAGACAAGAAAACTGAGGCTGAAAGGAGCTAAGTGTCTCACAGAGCTGCAAAGTAAATAGTAGCTCACGAATTCAAACTCAAGTTTCATTGCTCAGAAGACTGCAGTTTTTGCTTTACACGCCACTGCTTTTCTTATAAGTGGCTTCTCTTTCTCATCTGCTGTGTGAAAGCCTTCACTCTGCTAAGGCTCAGTAACCTGATCCTTAAAACGAGGATGATTACTCATATAATGGGACTTGTACACAGAATTGTTATGGGGATACAATGAGGAAATGTATAGTTAAATGCCTGGCGCATAGTAAGTACTCAAAAAAAAGGTGTGTTTTTTTTTGGTGGCTGAGAATCTTGCAAGTGCGTTTTTGTCAGTGAGATGTAATATAAGCAGGTGAGTCACAGAGATCTCTCATATTTCTCCTTGTGAAAAGGGGATTCTGCTCCTCAAAATAGTCAGTCTTGGTCTGCCTAGAGTTTTCTAGCTGATTCTAGACAAATCCTATCAAGTGTTCCTTTGCTCTGTAGTAAATAATGTTACTAAAGTTCTTTTTGTGCTCTCGTTTTAACTAGGGGTTCAAGAATATGTTTAGTTAACATGCATCCCTGTTTATCACTCTGCTGCATCAGCGAAAAATCAGTGAGGAACATTAATTATCAAATGTGCCAGCTTTGTGCCCACTAAGTACCTCATTAGATTCTGTTTTGGAAACTGCATTTATGAGCATCTTTATAGAAAAGAGCACAACATGATTGGCACTGCTTAACTACAGCACAATCTAAAGCAAAATCACTTGTTTAAATGTACCTCTTTTATTATTATTATTATACTGCAAAACAACAAAATGATAATTTCTCTTTGCAAGCATAATGAAAAAAAAATTACAACCTCAAACTCCAAACACAAAACTTGTTTAAGAGGAAAACTACAATCTTCACATACATATTAAAAAAACCCCCACAACTTGGTAGATTAAAAAAAAAAGTGTATCTTGAAGATCAACCTGTAATTTCTGCTTTGTATTTAAGTTCCCTGTTTGAACGGTGAAGCTTGTCTACACCTATAATCATCCTTTCTCATTGTGCCAACTTGGAATGTGGGCAAAACTGGTCTCTGCTGACAGGTTTTATATCATATCTTCCTTATAGGTACTGATTTTTTTTTTTTTAGTAGTGGTTAGCATGAAAATCTGACATGCTTCAACTGTGAAGGAAAAAAATAGAAAAGAGAAAAAAATAAATTAAATGTTTAAAATATATGGTGTAGCCTCACCTTTTCTCCATTAGGGAAACTTGAGCTGCAAAAAAGATTAAATACAAATTTGCTTTGCTTTTAAACCTACTTAAGAAGCACCTATCCTATCTGTCCATATAAATTCCAATGGAAAACACGATGACATGCAATTACTAACCTCAACGTACACACCGATGCCTCGGGGACTTGGTGGTTCATATTTTACTGTTCTGTAATCAAATACAAAACTAATGAGTAAAAATATGCTTCCCCCAATAAATTTCCAGCACCTGGACAAGTGTCTGACAGGGAAATGGAGGATGCGCACACAAAATTCATTCTGCAAAGCTATTAAAGTGTTACACTTGCCAACAAGTGTTCATTAAACAAGAATGAAGGATCTTTATGCCAGTTTCTTACCAAAGGCTTTTTAATATTTTAATGGAGAGTAAAGACTATTTATCTGAACTCTGATCAGTTAACGTTCAGATCTGTTATGAAGAAACAAGGAGTCCTTTATAATACCTTTCATAAAAATCCACTTTGCAATGCTTCAAATAAAGACTAAGGACTGTAAAAGATTATGCTGCATATAAACAAAATCAGTATCATTTTGAAATTATATGGTTATCCTTGGAGCTCTTAGTACATTAGAATCATGCTGTATTTTTATTTAAAAAGTGGTTAACAAAATCCAGTATACAAATGGAAAGTGGAATGAGAGGTGGCATCTCAGCCATGTGACTTTATCCAGGCCCCAGAAAGCAAGCAGCACACTTAATGGGGCAGACGAGGGGCGAGGACGGCTCGTCTGAGACTTAGACAAGACAAGACAAGACAAGGCAGGAGAGAGGGGCAACCACAGCATTCACGTGGAGTGATCCAAACGGCCCTGGCAACCAGAATTCGCATAGGTAGCTCTCTACCTAGGAGTCAAAGCAAGGAACCTACACAAAACAAACAAATTGTGAGTTATAGTTGGTCTCACGGGGGTTCTAATACAGTACCGATGAAAGAAAATTTTAGTACCTGGTTCCCGCGCACAATCATTTTCATCACAATTTTACCATATGAAATAGATACGCATGTACATTTACGCATACATGGATACACACAGACACGTATGTGTGCACACGAGCACGCACACACAAGAGTATATTTAAATCTGTGTGCTGGGGCAGACCATCAGCACAGAGGCAGGGATCTAGACCAACCTGGGATATCAGATATGGTAGCAGTTTTCAGGACTTGACGCCCTGCACCGGTCATTTGCACATGCTAGGCTCTCCCTTGCGCGTGCCTAGAGGGCAACCAAGCAGAGAAGACAGAGCAGGAGTCAGGCCTGCTCCTGGTCTAGCGTGTTCTTTATTTCAAAGAAAGAGATGAATAAGAATAGTAATAACAATGATAATGCTTAAGCTAGCCCGTATCAGACCCTTCCTGCGTGCCAAGTGCTGTTTTAAGAATTTTACATTTATTTTCCTGTTCAACCTGCAAAATAACTCATTGAGGGAGATACTGTTATTAACCTGACTTTACGATGAGAAAAGCGAGCCTCAGGTGATCATACTGCCAGTTCGGGGAGGAGGCGGGGCACAAATCCAGGCAGTCTGCCCTTTATAATAGGACATTTGACCAAAAGCGTCAGGAACGTTAGGAAGGGGAGTCAGAACAGACGACGCCTCATTTGTATTCCTTGTACCTGGATGACCCAAGTGGCTGGGAGCCCACCAGGGAGGGGCCGTGTTTTGTAGAAATGAATCCTGTAAAAGGCAGAGGTTGGGATCTCCAGGACCTTGCTCACATTATTTAAAGGCTGGGTTTATGCTTGTATAAATTAAGATAATAATGTGTATCTAAAAAAGAGCTGGGAGAAATAATGCCTGCATTTTGGATATTTTGAGCTCCTCAGGTAAAATCTGAAAACATCGATGAAAGATACTAAAGTTCTGCTAGTAAATTCCTGCCTGGACCCAAAGTGTCCATAGGAACAGTCAGGGGAAACCAGAGACATGTGTCAGAGGTTCCCCCACAGCGTGCTGGAATCGGCTCGCTGTGTACCTCTGCTAATCACATGTACGCAATGGGAACATAGTTCTGCCAAGCGGGAGAACAGTTTCACGGGTACTGACTGTCTCCTTTTGTTGGACCTGTTTTTAGAAAGTTTAATGAAGATTCTAAGATGCCCTTTAAGATCTCTCATTTGGAGGTTTGAGTCTCAAGTCAAGTCTTGCTGTGAGTTAGCAGAAAGTCAGCGTTGGGTAGAGTTACCTTTGGTCCTGGAAGTGAGTTCAGGGAGTTTTTTTTTAATAAGAAAAAAAAAGAGATCAGGATTTAGATGAATGAATTTGACATTCAGGCCAGTGACCTGTTTAGGTCATGAGGAAAACACACTGAGAGACCTCGGTTTTCATTTCTAAAGAATTGTTCCCCCAGTAACCAATCCAGGGGGGCTGCCAAGCTCTGTGCTCACAAAACACTCAGCTGTTAATAGTCAGGCGCAGTAAGGCCCCAAGCCCCACATCTTCACCCAGACCATCTCCCGTAAGTCACAGGCAGATCGCTTGCAGGATGAAAACCCAGCAGGAATGTTAGCGCGGATGTCCATGAATAAACAGAAGGCCCTGATTTTTTTCCTTGTAACAAGAGGTATCTGAATTTTAAAAACCACAGGGAGGAATAATGACTAATGGTTTGGAAAACTCCACCAGTAAGAAAATACTGGTCATGAGGCCAACGTGTGATTTCTTTTTAGAGGGGGGTAAATGTATAGACAGACACCACAGAATAAGAAAAACAGGTTTTAATTTTATTTTTAACTTACTTAACAAACACAGAGCATGCTTGCTATGTGCCGGGCACCATTCTAAGCGCTCAACAAATACTAACTCGCTGAACCTTCTTTCTTGATGCAGTACCGGGCCTAAGAGATTCTTCTGTTCTGAAACCGGGAAGAGAGATAAGATTGCCTCTGTGCATTAAAATGTCCTGCCTTATAAGGAAGCGTCAGACTGCACTAGATCAAACTCATAAAAGCTAATGACGAGTCCTCCTTAATACACATTTCTTTTTTCCTGTTTGGACTTGAAGTGACAACATTACAGAAACACCCTGCAGGTTTTTATCTAAATAGTATCCTATAAAACAATGTCCTCTTGTCAGTCACCACTAATTCAGCACAGCCGAGCTGTAAATCTGTCCAAAGGCCAGCAAAGTGCTTAACTTGGCACATCACTAATAAAATTAGGAATGCGGGTTTATTACGTGAACCTTAAGTAGGTTTGGCCAAGATATTAAGATTTTTGCTTATGGCAACCATGGCTAATGTGGATTGGTATTTTCATTATAACACACCCCACAGCACTTCCCCGTAATGTCTCCGGTTTCCAAATTAGAGAAAAATCGTCCAGGTTCTCACACTCCCTGGGAGGAGCTGCGGCCGGAGCCCCCCTCTCCACAGCCTCCTGCACTTTGGGGCGCTCCAGAACGGTAAAGGCTTTTCCACAATGCTCATTCTGCTGAATAAAATTAGAGCAAATTAATTAATACTTCTATTAACGTAACCTGATTTCACTTTGTTCAAGAACAGAAGCACTTACAGGCTTTTAACGTGCGCTCAGAACTATCATTTCAGCTCAGGGCAATTTGGAGAAGTGATTTATAAGCAGTTGCAAATGCTCCTCAAATGGTAAGATTTGAGAAAGCTGTGTGTGTGTTAACCAAGTTGTCCGGAGGTCTTGAGTGGCTTGTTTTATTTTATTATTTTAAATTATGGGAGAACAGTAAATATCTGTTGTCTCCGGAGCCAACATTTATTGTGATGGCTTACATTTGCATAGCGGTTTTCGTTCGCAGAGTCGGCTCACGTGACGCTGTGTGTCTGATCTCCAGACGCCCTTACGAGGTGGATGGTGCAGGTACCGTGATCCTCGTTTTCCAGGTGAGGATGCATAGCAAGGACCAGAGCTGGAACCGGATGGACATCCGCTCACTACTTCTTACAGAGATTACCCCCCAATACAGCACCTCAAATGTGTGGCTATTTACAGTCTTACAGAATGTTATCCTAGCCGTTTGGTCCTTAAACCACCTAGAAGTGTTGTGCTTGAAAAAGTGTGCACTCACACTCAGACTTTATCTTTTTTGTCCTTGCACATCTATTTTTCCTGATCCCAGGGCTGTTTGGATCTTCCCTTCCCAAGGCCACCCGCTTCCTCCCACCTTCTTTCCTTACCAGTCCTGTTGAGGTTGCCCATGTTGGCAACCTGCATTCTAGCAGCTGCGTTAAGAGATTTGAAATGCAAAGGTGCTGGGGCGGTGGGAGGCGGGGAGGGGGGAAGCTCTCTTTAGCAAGCCACAATCTCAAAAACCCGTAGATGGGCAAAGTCACGAAAGTTCACTTCATGAAAAATACAACACACCACGGAGAGCAAGTATGATTGATGCCCGCAGAGCAAACTGTTTATCAGACAAACACATTTTGCAAACTTTGACATAAATTGTTAACTTGCCTCATCACTCAGACAACGTTAAGGCTCGCATCTTTGTAGGAACTTCCCCAAAACTCTTTAATGACCTCTAAAAAGCTTTATCTTATCATGATCTGATTTGCTACTACAATAAATCATTTACAAACAGTTTAAGAGAAAACCTAGTATTAGAAATATGAAGTCATTTTCCAAATATAAGACGGTTTCAGCACTTACTGGCTACTGTGCAATTGTGAAGGCGTGAGAAGGCTCAACGTGCTCAACACTAAACAGGAATAATAATACTGCAGCCCATGGGGATCTAATTGGAAGCTAATTACACATTTGGAAAATCACGCAGGCTCTTTCATTTTCCTTTCTCTTCCTTTCTGACTTTTACCATTTGGAGTAGGGCTGGAAGTATATAAAGGAAGTTAAATTGTTCAATTTCTAGCGTTTCTGATATTTGCAAATTAAAATGATTATCTGGAAGTGATGATACACAATTGGCATTCAGGATATGAAAGTTTAAATTGTGGCTCTGTCTTACAGAATCCAATTTGATTCAGTCACATCAGTTAAATTAACGTCTATTGAGCCCCTACTATGAGCCTGACATTGTGCTGGGTATTAGTGATATGACGTGACAAAGATTTTCCTGACCTTAAGGGATCTTAAATTCTGATAAATTGCAACAATTTAACACAGTGCCTTCTTCACCTCTAAATTAGCAGTGATGACGCAAGTCATGTTTACGTCTTTCTAATTTCTGTGTGGATGATGATGGCGATGGTTTTGCTGAATCTCGTCCACTTGCTCCTTCTCATGTGTCTGCCACTCTCCTCCACCCCACTCTCTGCCCTGTGAGAGTGACAACGGGCTCTTTCGTCCTCTGGCTTCTGCTGTGTCTAGTCAGTGGGAAGTCCCTGTGGTAGACCAGAGGGAGGGTGAAGAGAGATCAAAATATTTGTTCTTCTGGCTCATCGATTTGCATGGCTGACTTGGGCTGTCTGTGTCACTCTTTGGAAGGTCCCTGGTTTTCTCAAGGCGGCTCCCTCTCTGTGACTGTCTCCATCAGGGTCCTGGTAATGGAATTCTCCCAACCTCCTGGGCAAGGGCACCACTTGGCTCCGAGAGCACCACTCTTAGGAGAGCACTGCACTGGCCCTGTGGCTTCCTTACACCCTGCCCACTGCTTTCTAAATAGTTCCTTTGTAAATCGTCTTCAAATATACCTACTTGATTTTTGAAATCTTGAGAAGTCAATATAATGTAGACATTCTAAGGGGGAGGTAGAGGATATATTCACTCCTGTAATAGTTTAGCCATTTTCCATGACATGGGGAAGACATGATGGCATCTAATTTAATGGGACTGACAGGTGGACTATGATGAGACAATGGGGAGCCATGGAGACTTGGCTAGGCTGAACTACATTTCCCAGGATGCCCTTCTCTGTTATGGGAGAAAGGGGCCATGGGAGACATTTTTGCATGACAGGTGGAGGATGGGAGTAAAGCCACAGTCATGTTGGTTTACAGTCTCAGAGGGTCAGGGCGGGGTCACCGGGCGGTTCCTCAGCAGGTGCACTTCGTCCCTTATGTGCTGGCTCACTCCATTGCTGTGGGCCAACAGCAGCTGTGTCTTCCTCTGGATTCTCCTTCCTCCTCTCCGATGCCTGGGCCGAGGGTTAAGCTCCATGGTGGGTGGAACTAACTTTTTCTGCAGGATGTGGCTCTCCTCAAGGTTGTGGGCACTGAGAACCAGCATGGGTCTGCGTGCGGAGAACGGACACACGGCTTCCAGCATGCGTTGGTGACTCTAGCTTGTTCTTGCTCTCCTACACTTTCCATCCATTTTCTCTCCCTGATGCCCTGTCTCTAGGACTTCAAGCTCCAGCAGGAGACATAAAGAGATTAGCCTGGCAGAAACTAACTCAATCCCATAATTGTTTAAGGAGAAAGTCCTCGTAATGGATTTCTTTCTCTGCCTCATTGAGTTATATACATAACCTTGCAATATATACACACATTGTATGTACCTATGTCTATCTGTCTACCTATTTGTAAGTCCTAGTGGCTCAGCTTCTCTGACTGAATCCTGATGAAGCCTTTTTAGTAGCCTAAGCCACAGACATGTCCCTTTTCAGTTGGATCTGCTCTTTATATTACCAGCCAAGAACACATCAGCCAAAGCCAAACCTTGAATATCATGCCTAAGGCAAAGAGACACTTCTTAAAATAGCTCATTTGGCAAATGGACATACCAAAAATAAGATTTTTAAACTGGGAAATGATGTAGGAATGTCTGAGAGAGGCCAGTGAACACACCTGTTGGCTTGATACCCAACAATCCTACCTACTCTGGAGATACCACAGAAGGACAACAAAGAGGTTTGTAGATCTGAGGAAAAAACAAAACAAAACTGAGAAACCCCTGGGAGGCAAAAGTCTTTGGACGATGGGGGCTGTGTGTGGCAGGTAAGGAAGAGCTGCCCAGGGGGACAACAATCTGTGTAACGGTAGTGGGTCTGGGTCCAGGGTCTTAGATGTGTTGTTACCCCCCAGCACCAGCCGGCGTGTTGGGGTGACGTCAGGCTGGGCAGAGGCCTGGTGGGTTGGAGAGCGGAAGGCCACAGGTATAGCCATCATTCTCCTTCTGAACAGTAAGGAAGTGCTTGAGGGGTACAAGTGCTGTGAAAGACCGAACACTGAAACCTTATTTCTCACATATGAAGTACAATCAACGGGCCAAAGATAATAAGAATTTAAAATAATTATAACCAGCCTTCTCAGATAGGCAAGTCGGGATAATGGTAACAGGAAACAATTCCTCTCTGTAGAGGAATCAATCCAAAATCTGGGGAGGATATAGCAGACAAGAGAAAGAACTCTATAAATATGTAAAATGGCAGCTATTTCTCAAGACTAAAGTAGTGAGTTGAAGAATCAGGTCAAGAGTTTCTCTCAGAAGACAAAGAGGAGGCAAAAAAGAAAACATAAAAGAAATGTTACATATTCGGAGGACGATAGAAGAAATATCAAGATACGTGTAATAGAAGGCCCAGAAGGAGGGGTAAAAGTAAATGGAAGCGGAAATAGTTGACGAAATAGCTGAGAATTTATAAGAACTAGAGATGAAACACATCTGATTGAAAAGACTCTTATGTTGCCAAACAAGAATATATTTTCTGGGGGAAAATCCCTACACCTGGACGTGTGATGCAATATTTAAGATTATCAGAGACAAAAAGTAAATTCCAAAAGCTGCCAGAGGAAAAGAACTCGATCAGTAAAAAGGAAGAAGAGTTTGATTGACTTCAGACTTCACCGGAGAGAGAAAAAATGGTCAGGAAAATAGGGGACCATAAAGACTGTTTGTGTTCTGTATCTAATGGACATTTCCAAGTTCAAAGGAGTCATGAACGCTACACTTCACTCTCCTCTTCAGTGTGGCTGTGTGAGTGCAGGGGCCCTGTCTTCAGCTGGGGTCAAGGTTGCATACCAGCATCGTTCCCTATGCACCAGCGTCCCGACTCCACTCCTCTGATGGCCCGGAGTTCCTTTGTCAGAACCCCTTCATCTCCCAGCACCAAGGGTCTGCTTGAACAAAGCAAGCAGTCCAGTCAACGCTTCCTGAATTTGTGGTACTGGTCTAACAATGCATAATACTTCTTTTCTACTGAAAATCTGATTAAATTAACTCAACAAACTTACTCAATAAACTATGGAAATTGAATAAACCAAACATATTCCATCAATAAATATTTACTACATAAAGCACAAAGCACTATGTCTGATGAGAATGTCAAAATGGATCAAGCACAACCCCTAGAAAAAATGTGAGAGCCAAGAGGTTATATGCAAAAAGTTAAGGTATAAAGCATCTTATGTACCAGGTACAGGTGAGAGGAGGGGCTTAATTCAGGAATTCAGAGGAGCGAGGCATCACTCTCACTCAACATAAGGAAAGGCTTCAGGAAAAAAAATGGCATTTGGTTTGGGTTCTGGAGAAAGTATCAATGGGCAATGAACTGATGCTCAGTTTCCAGGTCAACGAGATAGCAGAAGCACAGGAGAAAGTATTCTGAGAACTGCAAAAAGCCAAGTGAGGCTGGAAGTGAGAGTTCAGGGGGGACAGTGCGAGATAAAGCTGGAAAGACTGGCCAGGTCCAGACTGTGGGCGACTTCAAAGACTAAGGAGCTCGGCTGAACGTAGCGAAGTATGTAGACCACCGGAATTTTATGAGCCAGAAAAGAGCACGGTGAAAACCTGGTGATTAAATAAAGATTAATTTTGCACCAATAAAAAGTATATATTGGAGGAAAAAAATCCTGGAGTCAGAAATGTGACTGTACCAATCTGAATGTAGAAATAATTCGATCCTAAACTAGGAAGATAGTAATAGACAAAGGCCAAATGGGATGGTGACTACGTGGCAACTGGTTAGATAAGTGTTTGAAGAAAAAGAAAGATTCTGAGGGGGCTGATAAGAGTCTTGAGAAACATCTGCAACTCATGGGCTATAAGCTATTGATGCTAATCTTGGTTTCTATAGACGGAAGGCACATTATATATTTATAGATAACACACACACATGTGCATATAATGTACATTGTATATGTATATATTTTTCTCTATTCCAGAACCAAACCACAAAGTATTTTATGAAAACCTGTTCTTTGCAACTTTTTGACCAAAAAGGATTTTACCCAAAATATCCAGACATTTTGAATTTCTGCCTTTTCCTTCAGCTGCCAGATGAAGATTGTAAAAGCCAATCCAGTTTGATTATTTTGAGTTAATTACCTTTATAATACAGTCTAATTTAACATTTTCAAAGTATAAAAGCAACCAAAACTCGCCTTGAGTTTCCAAATCTTCTCAGGCATTTGGATTTGTGAAAACTGAAAAGACCAAGGTGGGAAAAAAAAATCTTGTTTTGCAAGTGAAAAATGCACAGTGAGCAATATAAAGTAAACTTACTTCAATTTAATATGGATAATCATATGCAGGTCTAGAGTCTTTATATTTTATAGCTCTCCTTAATTCCACATCTTCCTACTGCAGACAGTACAGACATAAAACATTTCATCACAGTGTTTAAGGATTTTTTTTTCCTTTAAAAAAGGAAAGGAAAGGGAAAAAAAAAATTCTTCACTAATAACATGTACTCTCCAAATTCCCAGCTATGTTATTTACAATGATATTTGCTATGTCAGAGTTACAATACTGCATTGACGTGACCAACTGAGAGCAAATTGAAGAACGCACAGCAGAGAGAGTGGAGCGACACAGAGCTACATTTTTCTCATAGCCTTACTGTACAGATAGTGTTACTGATAAAATGAATATTTTACTACTAAATATTTGTCATGTTTTGTTTGCTATACTACATTTAAATCACATCAATTCCCAACTCTTCACTCTAAAAGAACAAACGTTATTACCCCCTTTGTATTTAATATGTGCCCTGCCTTCCATTAAGCATCACCATATTTAATGTACCCATGGTGGGGTGGGGCTCAAACACCTGCACACATATCCAACACAAAGAATCTACTGTATATTACTAACCACCCTGGTTATCCAAAGTTAATGGACTCTGAAATTGATACAGTTCCCATATTGCAGCTCATAAAAATCAGAGTGATATTGTATTTGTGACCTACATCATTCACATGTAAGAATCCGGAGGGAACTATGACGTCCTTCTGCATTTCACCAACATAACTGCTTCATTCATTACTTTGGGTGGTATCTTTTGTTAATTGTGATTGGATACACATGATATTTGCCATCTTAACCATTTTTAAGTACACAATTCAGTAGTGTTAAGTATATTCATATTTTTGTGGAACCAATCCCCAGAACTCTTTCCATCTGGCAAAACTGAAAATTTGTACGCATTAACCAACTACCTGTTCCCCTCTTCCCCCAACCCCTGGCAAAGGCCATTCTTCTCCCAGTCTCTATCAATCTGACTGGTGTAGGTACCACATATACATGGAAATACACATTGGCTTTTTGTGACTAGTTTGTTTCATTCAGCATAATGTCCTCAGAGCTCATCCATGTTTTAGTATAAATCAGAATTTCCCTCTTTTTTAAGGCTGAATAATATTCCATTATATGTATATACTCTATTTTGCTTATCCAGTTCATCTATTGATGGACACTTGAGTTGCTTTCACCTTTTGGCTATTGTGAATAATGCTGCCATGAATATGGTTGGACAAATACCTGTTTGAGTCTCTGCTTTTACTTCTATTGGGTTTATACTCAGAAGTGGAATGGCTGGATTAGATGATAATTCTATCTTTAACTTTTTGAGGAATTGACATACTGTTTTCCATAGAAGTTGCCCCATTTTAAATTTCTACTAACAGTGCACAAAGGTTTCAGTTTCTTCACATCCTTGCCAAGACAGGGTTTTTTTGTTTTTTTGTCTTTTTCTTTCTTAATGGTAGACATCCTCATGGGTGTCATGTGGTACCTCACTGCAGCTTTGACTTGCATCTCCCTGATGACTAGTGATGCTGGGCATCTTTCCACGGGCTTGTTGGCCTGCGTGATGCTTCCTGCCTTACTGGCCAGAGCAAGTCTGAAAGCAGGGATAGAAAACAAACTTCTTAAATTTCCCAGGACTTAGAAGTGGCAATCAAAACACCGTTATTAAAGTATATTCTTCTGATTCTCTGGGCTAGGGCGAGAGATTTTTGAAAAATAAATAAAATAGAGGAGTTGAAGAGGAGTCTGCCTGCGGGAATCTGGTGGAGAAGACAGACAGTGTATATCAAAGTTCAGTGACTCTACTAAGACCTCTGGTTCCTTGAGAAAGAAGTCACTTTTGTAGCCCTACAACTTCTGGCACAGGAACACCTTATGCTGTGTTTTTCAAAGAAATATTTTTTAACAAATAAATAAACTCATTCTTTATATAGATGATCTTCAGAAAAATTTTTCCAGAGCAAATTTTTCATGCTCTTTCTAAGCGATGAGGCTCCATGTGGATCAACGTACACTAGATTCTTGTAAATCTTCCGCAAACAGTTGCTTTAGAAGAGGTGTGAATTTCCCTTACTTTCCCTAAAAGGGTGTTAACTTCAAAAGGCGACCTGGTGAGTGTCAAAAAATTAACACATTTAAAGTCAGTAGCCAAAACATCACCCCCAGATCTGTGAACCTGAAATTGAACTGGTAGACCGAGCTCTGGTTTGGATGCTAAAGTCATCCCTCAACACTAATCTCAACCATTGAAAATGCGCTCTTCCCTTGGGTTGGGGAGAGATTAGGACTGGGAGGGTGGTGAGGCTTAGGAGGGCATAAAAGCAGAAGGCAGCTAGTTAGAAACTCACCTGGTCCCTTCTAACCCCTTAAACCTGCTTTAAAATCCACTTTACTGCAGAAAATGTATACTTTAGCTGGCCAGCACCAAAAGAAACCTCTTTTTATTAACAGTGGAATTGTTGATGCGGGAGAAAATTGACTGAAATATCTTTTCTGGGTCCTTCCCTCCTTCTCTCCCTGTTTCTCATCAGCCAGGAAACAGACAGACGTTCTCTTTTTCCCCCAGTTCCTCATCACTGTGTGCAGCATCCACCAGTATGCTACCTGGGCCCTTCTTTTCTCCCTGCAGCCCTTGTTTAGAAATGATCTTAACTACTAAACTCTGGTCAACAACAGCGTAGTAAATGCAGAGGTACTGCTGTCAGGCTCCAGCTCAGGGACTTCTAACGCTGAAAGGAACTCTCTGGGGGCATCTGGGTCCACCCTTCTGGGCATGACTGCACTTAGCCAATATCATTACAAAGCCTTTTATGTCACACGGAGGCAGGACCTCACAGTATGGTTGTGAAATGCTATCAAACATCAGGAAAAGAGAAAGAAAACTGGTGTGTAATGGAAGTATTAAAATTCAAAAATAATAAAAATAAAGGTTTTGGAAAGAATTGGAGATCAAAAAGCTGTGACCGAGGCTACAGGTTTGCTGAAGCTCTAAAGCAGCAGGTAGTGTATGTGTATGAGTGTTTCCAAGGGGAAAAAGCTCGTCTTTGAGTGGTCTTCTCCATCATCGCTATGGAATTGGGACAATCACGTGCTCTGATCCAAGCCTGGCCACCCAGTCCACTGCTCGCTTTACCTAGGAGATGCATTTTTAAAAGCACTCCGTACTCATTCACCAGGTCAGCCATTCTTTTATTCAACAGAGACTTATTAAGTCCTAACAACATGTCAGGTACTTTGCTGGGTATCAGGGATAGAGGGATGACTACGAGCTATTACCTGAATTAAAGGTCTCAGGCTGCTCGGGAAGGGCTCATTTGAACACGAATTACAACGCGGGGTGTTAAGTGTAGCAACAGCAGCGTGTTACAGACGGGAGCGAACAGAGGGAGAGAGACGCCGGCACCTCTCAGTCAGTGGAGAAGTGTCTGGAGCTCTTTCTTCATGTATTAGCTGTCTCCAGATGTCCGTAACTCACTGGCTATGGGCCACTTCGTTTTTCCACCTCCTCTACTATTCTGGGTTGGGACCCAAGAGAGAGACAACCAAGGGATATGAGGGGTACATGCTTTTTTAAAATTCAGTTTGTTGGTATGTATTAATATTTATTGAATTCTTACAGTGTGCCAGGCATTTTTCTAAGCACTATATGAGAATTATGCTATTGCAGTCTTTGCAGAAGTAGGTCCTATTTTCAATCACCATTTTACAGGTGAGGAAATTGATGCAGAAAGAGGTTACATAATTTCTAAAGCAGCAAACTAAGCGGCAGGGGAGCCAGGATTTGAAGCCAGGCATTTGGCTCTTGAGTTTGTGGGCTCGGGAGTGGGGAATGTAGTGGTCCCTCTAACGGGATGCCCTACAGGAAGCACATGCAGACAGAAGGGACGCAGGCAGTATGCGGCCCAGACAGAGATGGCAGCAAAGGGCGGGGCCTGGAAAGGCTGAGAAGATGATGGAGAGCTAGAGGACAGGGTGTCCTTCAAGCCCAGGAAGGACAGAGCTTCAGGAGGACCCAAACCCAGGCAGCTCTGCATTGTGAGAAGAGCGCTCCCTAAAGGGGCTGAGGGTAGGAGGCAGAAGACTTCCCCAAGTCCTAGCTGTCACATTCTGCCACGTGTGAGCTTGGCACGGTCACTTCGCCCTCCGAGCCCTGGTTTGCTTGTTTTACAGTCACGATAATCTGTATGTACAACAGCAGTGGCTATGAGGCTCTTGTCGGAATGATTTTTGTGACTATCTTGCATATAGTCTAAAACATTCATCACCTGAACAACGTGCTCATTATTATACCATTTCTCCTGGAACTGATTTAGTTTGAACTCTAATAAAAATCGCCCTTAAGGCTCCTAATTTTTACCTTAAGTATATACATAATTGTGTACATTTTATCTTCCTTACAACTTCTGTGAGAAAAGCTAACATGATGCAATCAATCCATATTACTATTAATACTTTAAATTATTAACTTATGCGTGCATTGGTTAAATAAGTTTTGAGTGCTGTTATAATAAGTTTTGAGTAAAGTTTTGAGTGACTGTATTTAAGTTAAGAATATGTTCAATTTATGATTTCTTCACAAAGGTGCTTATAATCTAGACAAGAAATCCTGTTGTAAGCCATTGATTATAGTGCAATGGTCCTCAGTGAGGGATGGCTTTGCCTTTTCCCCTCCCCCCAGGGGACACTTAGTAACGTCTGGAGAGATTTCTGGCTAATACAACTAGGCGGGCCAGGGGTGGAAACCGGCATTTAGTGGGGAGAGTTCAAAGATGCTGCAAAACATCCTGCAAGGCACAAGGCAGTGTCCCTCCTCCCACCAACGAACAATTATTCATCCCAAAATGTCGGTAGTACCAAGGCTGAGAGTGGCTGCTCTACCACAACGGAAGAGGAGCTGACATAGAGGCTTGGAAAGATGGCACAAAGGGAGAGGTAATAACATTTCCTGGGACAATCAGGAAGCAGCTCTTGGCCTTAATAAACACGTTGGCATCACACACAATACACGCCAGAGGTAATTCCCGTTTCACTGAAGGTTTGTGGATCACCCTTGTACGTCTGAGCAGCTATGCGAACTATTCAAAGCATTCAGCACAACACTCTTGGTTGGGAAGTTTTCATGAAGTGCTTCTGAGCCAGGACTTAAGCTAAGTTATATATTAGTTCACTCGTAGCTAATGGTGTATATATCGTGCTAGTCAGGGATTAAGTCAAGAAACCCCAAACCACTGTAGGTGTTTTGAGAGAATTTAACACAAGGACTTGGTTATTCAGATGATAGAAGAGCTGAGAAGCCAGAAAAGGGGATAATGAGGCAGCACAGAGATTATCAACAGCGGGAAGCCACGCTCACCCTGAGAGCTGGAGGAAGCAAGAAAAGCTGATGTTCCGAGACCTAAGGCTGATGAGAACCAGTGGGGGCTGGAGCCACAGAGGGGCTGCCTGAGCAGGAGTGGAATCCAGGAGCAGGTCTGTCAGGTTGGAGCTAGAGCAACGGAGGAAATACAGCCAAGGCCAGAGATGCCACCTCAGAAGGCATCAGAGGGAGAAATACCCCAACTTCTCCCCCGCCTCCTCCTCCCACGCTCCACAGTTATTCCAGCGCCTCCCATTGGCTGAAACAACCTCATAACTAGCTGGCAAGAGAACCTGGGAAATGTAGTTCCCTGGGGTATGGATGAAAGAACAGGAGAAGGGTGGTGAATGAGCAGCAGGCAACATCTGGCACTCACATCGTTGCTAAGAGGATGAAGGGCTACCTGTCGACTGAAAGACAAAAAAGTGTCATTAACCTTAATTATATTTTAAACAAATACTCTCTACTCAAATAGGCAATGAAAAATATGTCAACATTTTTAAATTGGTGGTGAATGGCAGAGAAGCTTTCTGAAGTTTACTCTGCAACATGGGGCATCTAAGACTCATTTTTCCTGTCATTCCAAAAAAGCACATATACAAGATATTTAGCCGTTAAACTAAATAATCACTCACTTGATTAAAGAGAACCCAGCCTTGTGAATATGTGTCAGAGTATAGTTAAGTGTTCAAGTAAAAGCAGATCAATGAGATGTGTGTGTCTGTAAATCTAATTAAGTACGGTTGCCATAATTACTGTATTATACTGGAGATCTTTGATATTCAAGTATGCATGCCAGAGTACTTGCAGTTATGAGATTGCAGAGGGAAGCAAAATTTGACATAATATGAAAATATTCTCTAATGTACCGAGCACTTGCATTTAATTCTCATACAAATATCTTTGTCAAGCGTGATCCACGGTCTCTCCCTTCCAGACAAGACAGAGTTTCTACCGGTCAACATTTCAGTGACTTTTAAATGTTCCACATTAGGCAAACACAACAAATATATCATGGAGTGAAACAGAAACTCCTGAAAAAAATTAAGTGGCTGATGGTGATGTTGAAAAACTTTCTGAAAGACCAGCAAAACCAATGACAGAGAAGAATCTTGTAAAAATAAATCAGTTAGCAATTAAAGAAGACAAATGGAAGAAAATGTAAATGGAACCTCAAATAGGAATGATACTAGCAGTTAAGGATTAATAAAGGTGTCTAGGAAAACTGAAGGTTCCCAAATATTGCATAAAATGTTATTTTTTATGATCACTTAGAGGGTCAGTTTTGAAATAAAAGTTGTCTAATCAGGCTATCACAAAATTTGCTGGAAATATAATCATCTCAAGAGTTAACATTTGATTCATTCTTTGCTTGTTTTAAAAATTAAAGCTAGCTGGAAATATAATCAAAGCTGTGAGTATTTTTTTTATATTCTTTAATGTTGTTAAGCTGCACATTGATAAATCACGCACTTTGGTTTTATGTCGGCAACAGCATGAAACTTATTATAAGATAAAATACAGGGGGAGGGTACAGCTCAGTGGTAGACTGTGTGTTTAGCATGAATGTGGTCCCGGGTTCAATCCCCAGTACCTCCATTAAACAAATAAATAAATAAACTTAATTACCCCCTCCTCAAAAACAAGAAATTTAAAAAATAAGATAAAATAGTACACTTATTTTCATATATTTTAGATTCCTTTTCAATGTGAATTAGAATAAAATGTATTTTATATAAAACAGATAAACAACAAGTTTCTTCTGTATAGCACCGGGAAATATATTCAGTATCTGGTTGTAACCTATAATGAAAAAGAATATGAAAATGAATATACGTATGGATATGGATGACTGAAACATTATGCTGTACATCAGAAATCGACACAACATTGTAAACTGAGTATACGTCAATAAATAATTTTTTAAAAAGAATAAAATGTATTTTTTTATTATTGCCTATGAAAATTTGGTCCCCATTTAAAGTGGCTTCCCTTTAAGTGGCTTCCTCTTGTACAAATCCTCCTGGGATGGGAAAGCTGTGCTAGGCCTCTCATGGCACTAGAGCATCGTTGGTTAATGTTTGTCTTCCACTTGAGACATTGAGTCCCTGCAAGTGGTCATGGACAGCGACACAGGCAGTCACTTCAATATCGCTGCAAAGTATGGTCTATTGCTTTTGTAGTGCAGGGATTGGTTCAAAACCTTATTACTATAACTTTTAAAAAGCGATAGAAACAGGAACAGATAATAGAGGAAGCTGACTCATAAAATGTTATAGGTGCAAGGGACCTTAAAATCATCTAGTGTCCCTCTCCCTCATTTTATAGCTGGGGAAACTGAAGCATCGCGTCTGGAGGTAATAACTTGCCTGGTGTCATGCCTCTAGTCAGTGACAGAGTCGTTACTCGAAACCAGGTTTCTAGGCTCCAGTCTAGAACCTCCTTTTAGACGGTAGGTCAGCACTCATGAACACCGTGTGGCTGAAGCAGACATTGTAGACTCTAGAGACCAGGTAGCAGGCGCCAGCTGCCGGGTCATTGGCTGAGCTCTCTGCAGTCTGCAGGTATAGAATCACGCTGAGGTCGTGAACCAGGTCTCTGCAGCCAGACCACCTGGCTTTCAGTGAGACTCCACCACCGCCCAGCTGATGATCTTGCACAGCTACCTAATCTCTCTGCGCTTCAATGTCCTCAATATTTTCTGAGTGCTTGCTATGTGCTAGAAGATAATGATAACCCGTATTTCAGAGGGTCTTAATTTGGTTAATATTTTTATAAACTACTTTGGCTCACAGCAGCCTCTCAGCCCTTCCACTGTGAAGGAGTAAGGAGTCAGCAAGTCAGTGCTGTCAGGGACCAGAGGCTGAGCAGTGAGTTTTATTTAATTTTATTTTTTATTAATAGACTTTATTTTTTAGAGCAGTTTCAGGTTCACAGCAGAATTGAGCAGAAAATACAGAGAGTTCACACATAGCCCTCCCCACCCACACATATGTACTCCCCTACCCTCAGCATCCCTTGTCAGTGTGGCATATTTAGTACAATAGATGAACCTACATGGGCACATGATTATCAACCAGAGTCCGTAGTTTACATTAGGGTTCACTCTTGATGTTGTACGTTCTATGGGTTTTGACAAATGCATAATGACATGTAGCCACCACGTGTAGAATAATTTCATTGCTCCAGAAATCCCTTGTGCTGAGCAGTGAGAGTTGTGTAGCTAAACTGTCTGCATCAGCTGACCGGTTAACCAGATGACAGCCTGGGAGCTGTTTAGGTAATGCCAGAGGCACCTGGGAGCTACATACATTCTCTCCTACGGGATCTGTTCTATGTACTTAACTATTTAAGTAGAAGAGTTTGTAAATCTATAGCTTCTTCATGGTCTTTCTAACTCTAACCTCTTCATTTCCTCTTTAAAGCATTGAGTTAAAAATTAATTCAGATATTGTTAAGATGCCAGAATGGGGTCAACCCAATCACACTCACTAGTCTGGTTTTTTGGTAGGGAGAACTTATATTTGTCAGACCAGATTTCTTTTTTAAATAAGTTTTAAAGTATTGAATGTCTGACCAAGAGCAACCCTGTCTGTCCGACCCAGATAAACCACCACTTAAAATACATGCTGTACATGCGTGCATTTAGGCACACAAACCAACACATCAGTTTGGATGATCGACTTTCCGAGCCCATGCGGCAGACAGATTTAATTCATGCATGACAAATTCCTTCACAAATTTTCTCCATCGGTTACTGTCACAGAAAATGTGTATCTAAGTCCAGTAGAATTAAGACTTTCTATTTTAATATAAACGTTTGTTAAATAAATCTAGCCTGATTTCTCTGAAGCCCAGATCCCATGCTAATTTGCAAAATTTATCAACCCTATTCTTCAGCTTTCCTGAGGAGTGGATTTTTCAACCTTGCTCACAATTCCCTTCACGTTTCTCACGTGAAATATCAAGCAACCAGCTAAATTACAAAATGAAAATTTGAAAATAAGTAGGCAATCTTGCAAATATGTTCCATTCCCTCTACCCTAGTGCATTTGATGAGATGGTGCTAATGCTGTTTTATTCTCCGTTAGCAAGACCAGTCCTCCATGGGAGGTGAGGGGTGGGCTCATTCCAGAGCCTCCTATAAGAGGACTTCTGAGGCTCGTGAAATGCTCCTTCTAAAAACTAGAAAACAGAGAAAACAAAAGGCTACAATAAGAGTATCCAATGCAAATGGAATTAAACTGTGTAAAGCTCTGGGGAACAAGGAAAATTCAGTTAAGCTTTTGTTTTTCTGTAAATATATCAATCATTCTTTCAATATGTATTGAAAGGCAATGAAGGGTGGGGTTAAAAGATTGGCTTTGGAGTCAGATATATATTTGCGATCAAGTCATGGTTCCGCCACTTATTAACTGTGAGATATGGGGTAATTTGCAAGCTTCTCTGAACCTCCGTTTTATCAATTGTAAAGTGAGGATGCTACGGTACCTGCCTCACAGGGATGTGAAGATTAAACCAGATGATGCATACCGGATACTTAGCATTGTCATGACATCCTGTAGGAGTTCATTTGCTTGTGCATACTGAGGGGCTGTGTGCAGGCAAATAATGAACTCAAGTCCTTGGTACTTTCTGGTCAACGCAATAGTAAACCGACAAACTCACACACACACAAATATAGACCTTGTGTTCCCAAAGAAAATGAAAGCAATGTAGAGAGACAAAAAGAGATGGAGTTGGATGAGGCTGTGACTTTATAGGTAGAGTTCAGGGAAAGCATCTCCGATTACATGACATCTGACCTCATGTTTGGGACCTAAAGGAAGTGGGGAGTGAGACCTCCAGACATGTAGCAGTCAGGCAGAGGGTGCCCTGCAAAGGCCCAAAGCTGGAGGACACAGTGGAATTCTGGAAGAACCAGAAGGAGGCCAGTGTGGGCACAGCAGAGGGAGGTCCCAGGAGAGTGGGGGCAAGCACACAGTGGTCGCCACAGGTTGTTTGCGAAGAGCTGGAGTTTGATATTGAGTGAGGTAGATGTCACGAGACAGTTCTGAGTGAAAAGGGACATGAACCAACAGATTTTAAAAGGATTACTTGGTCTCTGAGTGAAGAATAACCTGTAGGAAGAAAGCAAGGATGCGGGGAGACCACGTCGGAGGATAGGATTTTGTAATCATTCAAGCAGAAGAAGAAGAAGCTTGGGCTAGGGACGGGATGGAGGAGATGATGTGAAATGGTCAGAGTCCGGGTATATTTTGAAGGTAGATCTACGAGGATTTGCTGCTGAGTTTGACTTGTGAGTGATATAAGGGGAGGAGAGAAGTCAGTGATGATGACAAAGCTTTTAGTCTGAGCAGGAAAATCCAGAGCTCCTCACTTAAATGTGGAGCACACCTTGAAGGTCAAGTGCTGCTGCAGATGATGCGCTTAGCTCAGTCAACACACTTTTAGTCCTTTCTCTCTTCTTCCCTTTGGAGTAGAAACTGAAAAATGAAATACTCAAATTCCCAGCCTCTGTGTGAGAGAGCTCTGGCTAGGATGGGGTAGGTAGATGTGCTTGGCTAAACTCTCTGGAGAAAAAGAAGATACAACAAGACCTAGCCTCCTGAGAAGAAGGCTGTTGTCCTCTTTACTTTTTTATTTTTCCACCTTCTTCCTGGAATCCAGAAAGGATCCTTCAGCTGCAGCCTCTGTCTGTGATGACAAAGTCAAATATGCACTGTAAAGATGGTGGGATGATGAGAGAAGGACAGTAGGTTTTTGATGTCATCCAGGAGCACTAGCACCTGCCCTGGACTGGGTGACATAAATGCATCTGTCTATTTAAGCCCACGCCCATCAAGCTTTCTATTACTCAGAGAAGAAAGCATTCTTAACTGATACAAATTTGTATTAAGCATCAAAGTGGGGATAATGTATAGGCAGGCTGACTTATAACCTAAAGATCAGAGGAGAGGTTAGGTCTGAAGATACGTACTAGGATACTGGCAGTGTGCAGATGGCGCTCAAGGCTGTGGGGCTGACCGGATGAGCTCCCAGTGGGAGTGAGTGTAGAAGGAAGGGATAGGCTCTGAGGGGTGAGCTTGTAGAACTATATGGTCAATGGTAAGGAAGAGAAGAGGATTATAAAAGGAGGTGGAGAAGGCAGGGCCAGTGAGAGAGAAGCTCCATCCAATGGTGTCCTGGCAGCCACTTGAAGAATATCCTTCAAGGAGAGGGTACTCAGCTATGTCAGATGTTAACGAGAGAGGAAGGAAAATGCATCAGTGGACTTGGAAACATGGAAGTCACTGGTGACCTTGAAAAGAATATTTTCAATTCAATGTGCCTTAACCACAATTCTTATTACGTACCTACTATGCCATGACTCTGATAGGATTTATGCTTATCAGAAACAGTCCTGTACACTGCCTGTCTTTTCACTAAGGTAAAAAGATAGAGAACCAACCAACCAAACAAACAAAGGAACGAACAAATAAAAAAAAGAACAGTTTTTATTGATTGAACTTCAATACATTAAGAAGGAGATGATTATCTTTTTCTCCAAGAAATGATAGTATCTTCACAGTCTTCTTATCTTGTTATGAACATTGTAAGAGAGGCATGGGAGATGAGTGTTAGGAAAAGAATGGAATTCAGAGCAGGAAAACTGACTTCCAGTTCTTCCCCACCACTTCCACTGTGTCGTATCCCGAATGGGTCGTAGACCCAACTTGGTCTCATTTCATTCATCTCCAGACTGGACTTAAATTCCCTTCCAATTTTAGTCTTCTATAATTCTAGACTAATTAATGGCTATTTTCAAGTCTGTAGTACCTTGTATGTTGTAGGCATTCAAGAAATGTGTGTTTGATGAAAAGGGAGTCTGTATATTAGGAGACACTGACACAGAGCTAGGTGACCTGCCCAGCTGACAAGCAGGGAAGCCAAGAGCTAGGCATTCCAACTCCAAGGTTAATGATCAATTTTGTCTGCATTCCAAGGTTTAAAATATCAAATCTCTCCATCTATAAAAACACTTCCCTCTTTTTGCACCTTTACAATTATGTGGAAACTAGCCAAATGAAATCGTCAAGTCTCCTTGATTAACTGGTCTGGACTTCAAAGACCAAGAAGTTTGGACACCTCACGTACACTGAGACAACGGATTCGGATGCCACAGCACTATTCTAAAAAGCTCAGAATGTTTCCTTCATTAAGGCAAGAAGTCTCTCAAAGAGTAGAGGAAATATTTGTATTTTTATTTTTGGAAAGTTTATTTGTTTGATTCCTCAAAGTAAAAAAAAAAATGTCCCAAATTCCCACACAAGCAGAAACATAGTTAAGCTACATGGTTCTGTCTTGAGTATGCAAATATCACAGCCCAGTCTTAGTCAGCTGGAAAGATAATGTCATGCAGAAAATTAAGACCATCTGATGAAATCACGTTATGAAATGTGGCTTGAGAGAGCAGCTTTTTGTGTGTTACGATTTGATTTATTTTCACACCAAAACGCAAATGAACAGGCAAGGAGCCTCACTCAATTAGTGGAAAATTTGGAAATTTCAGACAAATTTACAAGGTGTTTACTAAGGAGAAAAGGCGGAGGGCACCTTAAATACTGTCTCCTTGTAACAGCCTTGAGTTTATGTTCTGTGCCCAAGGAACCGAATGCCTCAGCTTTTCATTTAGAGTTTTGAATTTAATCTGATGGCAGTTTGAATATAATAACGATGCATTTATTGTTAATTTCCTTAAAGCCTCACTATCTAACAATGTAGACCATTATCACCCCAAATGCCTTCTGTATTTGTAGGGATTTCCATATTCCTCCGTGCGCAGAAGCTGACTCCAAAGCAAGGCTTAAGAGGAATATATGAGAAGCAAGAATATATTTCCTTAGTAACTAGTTGGTCTTTTTTTTTTTTTTCCTCCTCTCTGCAGACCTGTTTTCGAGAAGATGAGAAGGAGACTTGACAGGACTTTATTGGTTCATAAATTAACTTGGTAGATTTACAATCATTACTTGGAATGCCAGGAACTCTTTTTAGGAACTTATTTTCAAGAGGGAGAGAAAAAAAATGTCTGATTCAGAATATGAAATCGGCACTGCGACCGGCTAGAAGAAGGTGGGTTAGCTTGTTTTTCACCTATGGTCCTGATCCCATCAGCCACTGACACAGTTATTTTTGGCCAGAGGAAATATGTAAACAGGGATTCATGATTACGTTTTCTTTCCGGTGTAAGTGAATACACAATAAACCATCCTGAGCCATGTGGATGTTGAGGCGTCGGCCGTCAGACTCGCTGGCTTCTATAAGAGACTGTGATGAACTGGAGAAGGCTGAATGAGCACCAGGCGGGAATCTAGGATGTCCGCCGCTTTCTGTTCACCTGCAAGTCTAACCCAGGACGGAAGAAAGACAGCCTAACGTCTGTGTGACCTTCTCTTCCCAGCTCCTGCCAAAGATGTAAATAAGCCAACTTTTGGAGATAAGGGGCCCCAGGCTGAGCAGGCCTCTGGGCTCGGAGCTTGTGGGAGACAGATCTTCCTAAGTGCCTAAGTGAAGGAGATGCTCTGTTGACGAGGGGGGAGAGAAATCCCTACCCATGTCTATGGGCTCCAAACTCCCTCTCTGTTTACCCTGTCTTATCCATGCCCAGAAAAGAGCTACCCACGGACCTTCAGCCCTCTCAGAAGAATGGACACAGAAAGATAGATATTTAAATTCAGGGCCTTACACTCCACAGAAAAACACAGGCTACTAACGAAGGGGCTGCCCATTTGGCCAAAGCAAACTTGAGCCCCACATTTTGCCGTGATCCAGGCAAGAAAATCAAAAAAGAAATTTTTTTTTTCAAGTAAGATGGGGCTAATTAGAGGAGGCCAAGAGTAGGGAAAAGAGCTCCTTGTTCAGAAGCATCCACATATTTTTCTGAGATGAAGAGCAAATATTTTGTTTAAATAGCAAGCAATTTTCTATAAAAGTGCTACTGCTTGGAAACGCTTTTTATGATTTATTGCTGCCTTTTAACCTGAAAAAATATTAATAACTGAGAAGCCTTTGTTGGTCTCTTTATTATGCTTAAACCCAAATAGCCATAATATTGTAACTGGTGTGGCCACATTCAATATTTTCCTTTCATGAATGCAGCCTAGGCTTATTAACAGAGACCAGAAAATAAAAATAGAGGCGACCTTCCAGGTGTTAGCTTTGCAGAGAGACACCGGGACAGTAACAAGGCGGAGAAGTTTCAGAAGAAGCTGGAGGGGAGGCCACGCCGAGCATCTCTGCATTTCCCCGCTTTCTCCCAGATAGAGCACTTTCTTGGTGTATGGACTCATGTCATCCTTCAGCTGTTTCTTCTGGCAAAGCCAGAATCCAGAACAGAATCCCAGTGAAAAAGAAACCAATAAATTAGATCCTTGTGAGCAATTTGCCGTTAGTTCTAGTCTCCTTGCCTATTAAGATTCTTTATTTACTTCACCGAGAGATTTCTGCTGACAAGTCCATCCATTTACCACTAGCCTAGATAAAATGATAATAAACAAAATGTCAAAAATGTATTCATGGGACGGTCCCCATTCCCGCCCCCTCCCCTTCTCCTTTCTCATCAAGCTGGTCTATTAAAGAACCATTGGAGCTAAAAAATTTTAAAATGGACACACTGGGGAAGGCTTTCGGTTTAGCTAATTAATTACATTTTATGATGATGTTTATATATTTTATATTTATAATGATGTATACATGCACAAACACACACACACACACACACACATAAAGATCAAACCAAAAGCTGGGACAGTCAGAAAGAGGGCAACTATCTTTCGTTCCCCACTGCTCACGTTCCTGATCCGGTTTGGCTAATAACCATGTCCCCAGGATGGGGAGGCTGAATGGAGTCATATTCGGGGGGGGAAAGGAAATTCTCCATTTTATGCTTGTGGATGGTTCCCAGAGGAATCTTTTGTTTCAAAGTTATCTTTCGAGTCCTTTGGGTGAAAGGCAAGCTCTGAGCAGTTCCATCTTGCACATAACTCCACTGGAGACACCTAAAATACAAAACAGAGATCCCCTGAGGGCACCGTTATACATTTATTATAAAGCAAAGATTAAAACAATTTTATGGAAATTAAAGATAATATGGAACATTTGTCTCTCTCTCAGTCAAGGAGTAACACGAAGCAGTTCAACAAACAGCTCCAGGCAGTTCCACGCGGGATGATGGAAAGGCCGGGACCGAGGGGACACACAGGGCGGCTGCAGACCGAGCGGGGTGTGGGTGTGGGTTTTGTACCAGGGCATCTTGCTGGTGCTTGGCAACTGTGCGTGGGTGAAAAATGACATGCTTGCAACATCAGAACAATGGGCCGGTCCAAGGGTACTTGGGTGGTTTGCGCTCCTGAAATCTGTCTCCGGAGGACAGGATGCAGACAGCGGGGTGGGGACCAGGAGGGGTGCTCAAGAGAGCTTTTTATGTTTCATCTGTTTTGGGAGTGTGTGTGTGTGTGTGTGTGTGGTTGGTTCTGTTTCTACTTGATTCACATGCTCCCTGAAAAAAGAATGTACAAAAGCACTGAAAATTTGCCAAAACTCCAACCTGGTAGCATTTCCATTTTATATGCAATAGAATCCTCTTACCCCCCCACCCCCCAAAAAAAAGTAGTTGTCAAAGGAGAGAAAAACATCTGTGTCAAACAAGAGGTGCACTCTGCTTCGTCTGCACACGGGGGTCTGATCTGGCCTCCAGCACACTGAATTTACGGCAAGAGGAGGGCTTTTAAATTGACTTTGTTTTATTTTGATCCTCTGTCTGGGTATTTCTTTCATACCTCCCAGGCAGTGGCTCTCATGGGTAAGCTTCTATTTTTGTTAATAAAAAAATGCAATTGGTGCTAATCTAGGCTTCCATCACGATCGTTGAAGCTTTCCAATGTTAACAGCCACTCCCCAGAAAAGTCTCATCAGGAAGAGTTCAGACGGCGTGGTTGTGCCGGCAAGGCAGTGAGCTGTGTTCAGAAACATCTGCTTTCTTTTCCCTGGTCCATTGCTGGATAACTATGTGACATTTATAAGTTAATTGTTTTCTTTCAGTCTTGATTTCTTCAGCTGGAAAAGGCTCCCCTTTCGTTACTTATTTAACGTGGGTCTTGGGATGGCGATGATTTATAGAGTGAGCTGTTTTCAGATATCGGGCCCTCGATCTGACTGACCTGGACGGGACTCTCCTCATTACTCACCAGCTCTATGACTCAGGGGACGTCCCCAACCCTAACTCATGTGTATGTATATATTTTCGTTATTGGGAAGATTAACTGAGATAATATATGTAAAGGATGTTGAGACTGGCACATAGCACTCAATAAACGGCCAGATTTTATAAATAATAATAATAGCTAACGGTACTTAGGCCTCCACACAAATAATTAACTAAAGAGGAAGCATTATCATACAATTATTATTCATAAATAGCAACAGCAACATTTATATACAGATTTTTATGAGCTCCGCACAGCAATGAATTTTAATGCCCGATCACAAGCACCAGACTTCACCTTTCATTTTCAACTATATGACTTTTTCATATAGTGGCATAATATAGTACAGACACTCGAAACACCTCCAGTTTTAATTCCTTCCTCCCCCACCGCCTCCTGCTTTGTGCTCTCTAATGAAAAGGAAAGGTTAAGGGCAATCTGTTCGAGGCTGCAGCTTAGCCGACAGACCCGGCCAGCGGATGGCGCAGGGCTGAGAGACTGATGTGAACAGGAACGGAGACGCGGAGAAACTTATGAAACACACAGAAGGTGTCTGCACTTTCGTATTAAAAATACACTGGGGGGAAAAAACTCAGCACCAAAAATAGCAGAAAAAATATTTTCGAGCACTTTTGATTTAGCTTCCTTTTACCTTTCCAATAGGGAATATTTTTTCCACAAATGGATGGATGTGTTTAGTACAATAAATACAAAAGCCCTCTTGTTAGAATTCATTAGAAAAATAAATGTAAAAGAGAGCTCCTTTATAATCACAAAAAGACACGGAAACCAGGGGGTCCCTGGGTAATGACACACGTCAAGGGACGTTGAAGGGACAGGGCCTTCATTTTTACCTCTCAGCATCCACCCTGGAGGGGCATTGCTTAATTATAGTTTTTTTGAATGTTTGGGCAATAAAGGAATCAGAATTTATCTTCAAACACGTACTGATGTGCACCCCAGCAAGAGGGATGTTTCTCATCTCTTAATGAGGTGAAGACGCATGCCTTTCAAGGGATCACAAATAAATCCTTGGGTGTTTTTTTGCCTTTTAAATATTTTGAATATACGAATGCATCAGGATTTGGGGATTGGGTAACTGCTGTCTCCACACAGAAATCTGCAAAATTTTTCATTACTTTTTTATTAGTTGGCAGCAAATACTCTAACTGTGAACTTTTATGAAGCCATAAACATAAAGGACCTTCTGATACTGGTATGATGATAATTCTAAATTTCCTCTTTGCAGCTGTGCGTGATCCCCCTATTTGGTACAATCTATTTTTTTGTGACTTAACAGAAGAAAGTTGGCTCACTACCGTATTGCCTTCAAGCACTTTCTCGGGAAGTTCTTGAATTAAATCCACATGGAAACCCAATTCCCCTCTCCACCTTTCCCTGAAGGTGGTTATAAAATGCCAGTAGAGAGCAAAGCTGTTTGTTTTACTTAGGGTTGGATTCTGTTAGTAAATGAGTTTCTGGTGGGCTTATGTGCAAACCACATCTTTCAATCAGATTCTTTACATCACTAAGTGTGTATTACATTGTGCCATAAATATTAATTTAAAATTCGGAAGCTCGGATTTCACCTAGATCCAAGTGACTGAGCAGAGAGACAAACTGTTGAACAAGTTCTAGATTCATCTTCTAGCCCCATGAGCAAAACATTGCCCAACTGTGGTGTGTGGATGGCCAGAAAGACAACCCTGCTGCCTCCCCAGGGGGCAGGTTCCCACATGGCAGAGATCGGCGGGCCACGACAGCTTGGAGATCTCTGTGAAGGAATGTGGCAATCCTGGTAGGACAGACGGCTCTCCTCCTGGAATCTGGGAGATGGTACGTGCTTAGGCAGGCCTTGGCTGCCCAGCCATGTCTGATGCTTCAGGGGTTGGGATCGTTTTCAAAAATGATGGCAGAAGACAATCACCTGGGAGATGCCAGAGAAAGAGGATATTGGGAGGCAGACAAATCTGAGATAAAGTGGTTTGTCTGTGCAGGGCACTAGGGGTTTCTCTTCTGAAACCAAGCTGTGTTTCCAGGGTCTAATAGGCAAGAGATGCCCACTGGACCCTCAGTCCCTGGGTCCGGCTCTCTCCAGCTCTGCCCTTTGAAGGGCATTGCCTAAGGCACCACAGACAGCAAGCAGCTGCTAAGAGAGCACGTGCTGGTAAAGCATGAAGACGACGACTTCGGTTGCACCTTCCTTTTCATGTGACTTGGTTTGATTCTGGGGCTCTCTTATCTTTCCCTTCACTAAATTCAAGGTAGCTGACGTAGCAGGGCAGTGGCATCAGCAGAAATTGCAGGATGAATGTTAAAAACCACCTACTCTCCTTCCTTGTTTTTCATTTTCCTACAGACCCGACCTAGTCCTCCTACACAAAGCTGTAGAGGTCTACCATTTGTTTCAGGGCTTTGAGGAATCAATGTGCACATTCTTTCACTAAAGAGAGATAGCATACCCTTTGATACCTGTATTTCTGTTCTGCATAAGTTTAAAACTTCTTGAGGCTAGAATATGGTGTTAAATGGTTTTCCATCTTTTCTTTTGGGAAAACCATTTAATTTTGTTACGAAGTCTCATGATTCTCCACATATGTGTTTTAAAATTTGTGTTATTAGTCCCAGTCGCCTTTCTAGACCTTTGAAGATACACTGAAACATAATAAATGTGTCTGTGTGAAATATACTACTACTTGAGATAACCTGTGGTTTCAGCGTCCCTCACCTCTGCCATTAACTCTGCTGTCTCCCAGGGGCCCGGAGCCCACGTATTGGCAGCCACCGAACTCCCTGAAAGGAGGTAGCTGCCGGAAAGCATCTGTCTTTAGTACAACGATATTAACTGAATGGATCTTTTGGTATCTTCTGGGATCTACCCGCTAGCATCATCCTATTTCCTCGGTGCTTAAAAACAGAGCCTGCTAGTATTAGAAGATAAACCCCAGATGACAAAAAGAATGTGCAGCAGATAAGCGTGTCTCCCAACCATGTGGATCACCCCACCATCTTTGTACCATTAGCTTGGAGATTCGTTTTCCACGTTAATGCTATGCTTACACGCAGAGAAAAAAAAAAGGTGGGGGGGTTAAAAAAAGAAGAAAAAGGAGGACCAGGGTCAATATTCTGAGAAATAATGTGAAAAAGGTTACGCCTGGTGGTCAAATTCTATCTATGCCAAGGGCCAGGGTTTACGTTTAAATGATGTTGGATGAAGCATTTGACTCAAACCTGAAGAATCTATAAACGTAGTGGAAAAGGAGTAAAAGGTAGTGGTTAAGAGAATGGGCTTTGGAGTCATATCTGGGCTTAAGTAAATATTTCAGTACTTAACCAGCTATATGTGGGCAAGCAACTCAAACTCTCTCCAAATCTCGGTTTTATCAGCCCTAAAGGAACAATAATATTTATAGTTATAAGTCAGTGATTATTAAATAATAAAATTATGTAGAGACTTAGCACAACTGATGGTACATTACAGCACTTAAAATTTGTAGTAACAGTTGCAAGTACCTTGCGACATGCTAGAAGAAAGAGTTTTCAGGGAATAATAGAGTTTAATCCCTTTTGGGTATTTCTTCTTAAAATCAGCTGGCTCCATCTTCACAGTGTAGGGTTTCCAGCACAGGTCAGGACTAAGTGCTCACATGTGCGTTGAGGACATAGGGACAAATAGGGGCACTGCAGGGCTGTGACTGATTTGGCAAATGTGGCTGTAACCGAGGGAGCAGGGAGAGTGGTGGAAGATGGAAGGAAAAGGAAAAAAAAAAAAAGAGAGAGAGAGAGAGAAAATGAAAGCAAAAGAACATTGGCAAACAACTGAAAGATATTTAGGGAGCTAGGTGACTATTTCAAATCTCTCCAGCAGGCCATTAAGCTGAACAGACCCCTGCATCTGACAATCTGCAGCTGTGTTAAGATCAGCAGTGGCCCTTGTATCGATCTGTCATCCGGAGCTGGATTAGAGAGGGTGTGCCTTCACGTTTGGACTTCAGCTTTTATGGTCCTCAGATACTATCACTTACTAAAAATGATACCACTGCTAATGGGAATAATAATGAAAATTAGTATTGGATTCTTGCCATGTGACAGGCTTGCAGACACGTATAAGTTCATTTAAGCTTCATGACACCTTTATGAAGCAGGTAATACTTTATTATTGCCATTTTACAGAGGAGAAGACTGGCTCAGGAAGGTTGTGTGATTTGTTCATGGTAATGCAGGGAGTAAATGGCAGAGCCTTGGCAAATCCAGATCTTCCTCACTCTTAAACCTGAATCTTTAATAGGGTTGCCATATATGGGTGCATAGGATGTGCACTGCACAATTCCTGGTGTTGGCTTTCATTCAGAATATGATGTGAATGCGGCAGCTCTGGCACTGGGCAATGCAGAGGCCCTGGTTCTTCATCTTTACTCTGTTACTCAAATTGAATGCCCCAACCTGTCCCCTAAATAGGAAAGTAAAGCCTTACATCTTAACTTAATGTCTTCAATCAGAAGAGTGTTCCTTGAGCTCTAACTTTGTCTGTGGAGATGTCACAAAACAGCCATTCCTGCCTGTAAACATGTTTCAAATGTGAGCAACAGTTAAAGAGGTCAAAATTCCTACCAGTGATTCCAGTCTAAGTAAATTCATATTAATCGAGTATCTTTACATGATTTCTAGACTTTGAGTCTAAATCAGAATCAATTCTGACGTCTGAACTCCTGTATTAATTTAAGGGGGAGGGAAAAGATCTTTTTAAAACAACCCTTAACACTGAGGATCACCATCACTAAACTGACTGTATAATCTTTGTCCAAACTGCTGTGATCTGTGAAAACCAATAATAGCATTCAATGTTGGTCGTCCATCCAGGTAAATGAAACCTTGCTTTGGTCTTCTAAATCCTGAGAGTAGGATGGTTTGTTGCACATGGCATCCCAGGTTCAGATTTCAAGGGTCTGACTGAAGTCTAGAAACATCATTAAATATTTTTTAATTGTTATGCAGCCAAAGCTAAAGGCAAGTAGAAGCTAGAGGCTGCAATGGCAGAGTCACCGTACGGACAGTTGCACAGGAGAAATGAACCATCAGCTGTTTCCCTAGGAGACTGGAAGAATCGGGAAGAGAATCAACTTCCTAGCTGGCCGGCTCCATCCTCATCACGGCAACTACTCTGTTTAGGGTTATTGTCTGTATTTGCCTCGACAACAGTCACTTGCAGAAGCGACCCAAGCTTTTTTGGCTTATTACACCCTGCTAGCAGTAAGCTCTCTTCCAGCTCCTTCCCTGCATTGGCTTCTGCGATGGCTTCCTCTTCCTTCCTCTTATCCCGTGTTTGATTTGTCCTTTTCTCTGTTACGGCTCACATGTCCTTTCTTTACACATATGTGTCATCTGCTTCTCAAACTCCACAGTATTCCCTTCCTCCAAAAATTTTGGAGAGTATTATTTTCCCATTAGAGTAGAACACCAGGACACTGAGAACGGGTTAGCATTCCAAGAGTCCATAAACAGCCCGAGTGATGGCTTAGTTTTAAATGACCTTCACACATCGTTTTAGCAAACGGAGATGCAATAAATGGTTCCAACAGGTGTATGATTATAAAAAGAATGTCACATTTTTGTGGAAATTAATACTGGAATATAAGTTCTACCATTACTGCTTAGCAGCAAATGGCTTTAAGTGGTATAACCATATAGCAAGCTCGGGAAGCCAATTAATCCATTAGAGGAAAATTCCATTTATTTAAAAAAAAATACAGTGACTTTAGCTTTAAAGAGGAGCTGCAGACAACAATTTTAAATGGAGTTCTTCTGAGCAAGTTACATACTGTTTTGTGGATAATTTAAAACCCAGCTATGAAAGGCAAAGAAGGATATCAAGAAGATACAATTGCTATTTTTAACAAAAAGTGCTTTTCGGTGGGGGGAGGTATACTAAAACTTTATATCTCTGACACTAATTATTTTGGCATTTAATTGGCAGTCACAATTGGACAAAAAGTGGAAGTACGTAAGTATAAAACATATTCTTGGCTTCATTTCTTCATCCTTACACGTTTCAGGGTTTTATTTATGGCTAAATTAAAGCTGGATGTCAAATCTGGGCCCCTCAGAACAAAATCTTAATAATTAACTGGCAAAACTGAACATGATCGCTTCTGACACACCTACACTGGTAATTATTGCTTTGAGGCCATTTACTAATGAAATTAATGTATTCATTGCCCTAACAAATTAGCATAACTCATACATAATGCCCCACATTTCAAGACTCGCAGGAAAAACAACACTTAATACTGCAGGACGAAATGGCAAGGGCATTACGTAGAGACAGAATTCACTGAATTACTACATGTTAAAAACCACAATAGCTAAGCGTTCGTTACCATGCAAAGTGTAAACACAGTGTGGGTATTAGAGCCATTAATAGCATAGTCAAGAGTGTACAATTGATGATTATCTTTGCACTTCAAATAAGCAGATATTACAATAGCAGTAACCATGGAATCTAATTAACTGGCTACTTTTAGAGCCACCAAGTATGAAAAGAATGCTGGGCAGACAGCCTCTCCTTCCCCGGCACGCTGATAAAGAATATTGTTCAGCTGTTGCCAATTCTCCACATTTCTTACTAAATGAACTTGATGGCACACTTATTAAATCCTGACCTCCCGCGCCAGCAGAAAGAGGGTTAAAAAACAGAAGGAAAACAGCTTCAGTATGCACATGTCATCCTTAAGTGGAGAAAATGTGAAAATCTTCGTGGTATAAACGCAATGCTTTAGTATAAGAGAGGGTCTGAGTCTCCTTCTCCACGTACTTTTCACTTCAAATTACAAAGAGAGAACTTAAATTCGGTGGGGTAGTTAGAAGAAAAAGGAAAAAAAGACACTGAACTGTTTCCTATTTTTTTCTTTTGACAATTTGTAACCTAAAGACATCTCCCCAAGTACAGTCATAGTGACAGGAGGTGGTGGAGGTTCATAACCCCTGCCCTAGACCCCCTTTAAGGGAATCGTACCCTGAAATGATCACATTCTCAGTTAGGATGTGCTGAACACAGGTGTGCCATGCACTCACACACGCACACACACGGACTGAAAGCAGTCAGCAGTAGTTAGTGAAAAGTTGAGGTTTGGGTCTGACTCACACTTGATGTGACAACGATGTTCATTACAAAAAGAACTGCATTCACAGAACCCCTCAATTCACAAGAGTTAACCTCTATTCAAGACCTAGAAATACATACATCATCAAAATTCAGGCCATAATAACTGAGAGAACACATAGAATTGATTACAATGGAAGGCTTAAATCTTCAAGGATGGAAGTAAACTTGGAGATCATGTAGCTCAACTCTCCGACTGTATATAGTGAGACAAACATTTCGAGTGTTTAAGCAACTTGTCCAAGGTCAGTAGGGATAGTCAGCTGAAGTTGGGGTTTTCTGACTTCAGTTCCAGAGCTCCTTTCATGACACTGATGAGAGAGTTAATGTATGAGTCCTCAGGAAAGAAATTGTAAGTATCCACTTGCTTTATTTAAAAGGAAAGAAATAACCAGTAAGTGTGTCTTAGAATCAGGGACTTGTAGAGTTTCATTAAAGCATCCTAGAAATATATTTTCAAATAACGTTAATCCTGAAAAGCCACAAATCCTGAAACATATGCGAGCATTTCAGCCATAGGGAATCCACTGCTTAAAAATCCACAGCCCAACCCTGACTTCTGTGCCGCCTCATGTCATTGCAGAGGGGCCTCAGTTCCTTCTTTTATCAAATACATGCAGACCATTGATGTCAAAGCAAAACAGTTGAGAAAAGGGAAAATTCCTGTTTGGTCAACTGTTAACTACATCTATCACAGTGCAAAAGAGGAATTTCAATTAAATTGACTTAAATAGAATCTGTGCATACACATGGACAAATATTCATATACATGTATTTATCTTGGTTTTTGCATTGCAGAGACCAAGCCTTAAGGTTGCTGACAAACAGACTCACGTGAAAATGGAATCAAACAGGAATAGAATGACAGCTCAAGGATGGAGGGCACTGTATTTCCGTCAGACGTGCCACACGACTGTCGTTTGGTCTGTGGACTGGTTTCCGTTTAATGTACACATGAGAGGTCTTGTGCTCTGACAATTTCCACAGCTCTCTCTGAGCCTGGTTCTGATTGAGCACAGTGTGTCTACGCCTACTGCCTTCACCTTGGATTCCTTTTTTCTTCCCTCCCTTCCTCCCTTTGTTTGAAATTATTTCCAGAACCTTCCATACCTCACTCAGTGTTCTACACAAATGGCCAGATGGGTGGCCGATGGTGGTAAAAACTCCAGCTCCTTGCCCTGCACCCATGACCCCTTCTCTCCCTCATGTGTGGCACACATTGATGAGATGGAGATCGTGGGACGTTTGGAGATGGGCAATAGGTAACTCTGTGTTCTCTCTGTCCCCTGCCGAGGCCAAGAGGAAAGAGAATTAATAAGGCAACACGACGGACACCGGTAGGCACACTTAGCTGTGCATCGAGGTTCCTGAGTGGTCAAGAGCATTTACGGGAGACAAGTGAGGATGGACATACAAACTGGAGTGAAACAAACACGCTTTTTTATGTATAGAAAATGGATTCAAATCAGATGTTGGCTAAAGCTCAGTTCTAAAAATATTTCGATACCCTAAGAATATTTTGAGTTCAATTTAGAAAACATAGATTTGATACTAGTTTTAACTTATAACCAATGCTACTATTAATTTAAAAAAAACAACAGTATGAAAGCTACCAGAGCATTGAGTGATATGTGCTGAGCAATGTGTGCTAAGAATTGTACACACAGCATCACACACAGTCTTCCATGGAACACTGCAAGGTGGGGTTCATTTTTAGTATGACAGGTACCCCCCTGATTTTGAAAGTTTGCTTTAAGCCACTTCACTTCTATGGAAGGCCTACATTGGTACCTGCTTTTACCAACTGATTCTGAAGAGTATTTTTGCTTTTATGAAAACAGGAGAAAAAAACGAAAATAGTGTTCAGCGTCGGGTTTGCGTCGAGCCGGGATAGAGGCAGCACGCGCCCTGAGTAGCGGGAACGGCGCCCCAAGCTCCTCCCCCAGGAAGGACCCTCAGCGTCTCACCGTCAAGCCTCACGGCTCTGAGCTGCACCCATGAGCACCTGCGCTTTGCCTGCACTTGTTTTGTGTATCCTTTCGAGATGTGTCCTAAGGTAATCGCTTCTTCGCTTTACAGTATTTCAGTCTATGGAAGGTTTCCCAGGGACTCTGTGAAATACACTTCCAAATAGTGGGGAAACTGCAACCCTCTGAGGGTCAGAGAGATTTAGTAATTAATACTAATAACAATATAAGGAATAATAATAAGATGAGGAATACTTAACACTTATTACATGCTTTCTACATGACAAGTCCTACTCTACGTGTTTACACTTAATCCTATGTAATCTTCACAACAACCCACTCAAGTAGGTACTATTGTCCCCATTTATAGAGAAGGAAATTGAAGAACAGAATGGCTAAGTAATGAGTTAAAGGATACACATCTGGTAAGTGGTGACGCCAAGTGAACCCTGTTAGGCTGACTCTAGTTCACACGCTATCCATAAAATTCACTTCCCCAAAATAGATTGCTCAGATAACACACAGCCAAGCCAAGACTTGCAGTCAGATCTGTCAGAATGCCCCATCCCCTTCTTTGCTGTCTGTTTGCACACCGAGTCTGTTCCGCCTCAAAGCCTTAGCTCTTGGTTTTCCCTCTACCTAGAGCTCTGTTCCCCGAATCTCCCCAAGGCTGACCCCTCATTTTGCAGTCCTGCCCCTCCTCAGAGAGGCCTCCTTGGAACACCTGATCTCAGGATGTTGCCCAGACAGTCATGGTCTCACCAACTTGTCTCCTTGGTGGCATTTGTCATTGTACGTGTCTAAGTGCATGCATACGTAGACCTGGGTATGTCATTGCATTTTACTTGTTTGCTGATGATTTATTCTCTGACTCTGCAGTTCTAAGCTCGTGGAGGCAAGAACCGTGACCATTTTCTTTATCTGTGCACAGCAGGACCTCTCTTACAGCTTTGCAGAGAGCAGGTGCTTGAAAGCACTTGTTGAGTGAAAGAATAATGGATACACCTAGCCTCAGTGTTACAACCACGACTCTCACTGCTTCCCTGTGGGACTGCTTGTAATATTTTAGATGATGGCATAGATGTAAAAAAAAAAAAAAAAAAAGAAAAAAACCCCTCAAACTGTTTGCTTCCGTGTCGAGCAAGTTTTACTTTAGCATCATGGTTTTTTTGGTTCAAGGTTCTGTTATCAAAAGCTTTATGGGGAGAAAGCTGCTAAAGACACAACATTGAACCCTACTCTTAAAAGCATTCTTGCTGATTTTTTTTTTTCTTCTAAGTGGCTTTTCTGCCTACTGACACTTTCAAAAGTTTGCATTTTAATTGGGATTTTTATTTTGCCATAGGCTAATAGCACAATGGTGCCGGGGCCACAGCTGCAGTGTTGACCATCAGAAGGAGCAGCTGTCTCTTAGAAAGTCATTAAAGAGAAATCTGAAGTTGGTCATCTTTTCCTTCATGTCCGTGACAATGAAATACTCTTTCATTAAAAATATATATGTCTCAGTGCTCTCTTCAGAGTTTATGTGTCTGTACCACATTGAGAGCAAAATAGCTTCAGCTTGCATGTGGGTCTGGATAGGTGTGGAGGTGAAAACCAAAGGAGAGTTTCTTTGGTGTGGTTCTAATTTGGAGCAGTAGCGGTGGGTGGAGGACGGGGTGGCAGGGGAGATGCCTATGGCTGGAAGTCTCTTCTTAAATCACATGTGAACTTAAACTGTCTGGTCTGCATAGATGGGCACAGGAAAGAAGAGGGGAAGTGGTGGTAAGTTAGCAAAGGTATTTTTGTTGTAAAAAAGAATAAAATAAATTAGACACCAACAAAAATATCATTATATAGGAAATAAAGTCTGGGAGCTTTTTTTTTTAATCTCAGGAATGGCCCTCCAAACCCTCACTATTACTTATTAAGTACTTACTGCATGCCAGCCACTACTAGGTATTATTAGACATAACTTGCTAAATCCTTAAGTCAAGTAATTCTTATGACCTGCATTTTTATTGATGAGGAAATTGAAGCATGAAGGATTAAGTAACTAACTTGCCCAGGGCCACCCCGTAATTAAATGCCAGATCCCGGATTTAAACTCCAGTCTGACTACTGCCAAAATCCTTGACTCCTCGGATCCCACGTTCTTTCTGGAAGAAATTTTCCCACAGGATCTCAGGCAGGGTGAGTTCTTTAATTAAGCAAGTTCTCCATTTTGAGAGCTGGGTGAAGGCTGGCAGAAGAATGAGCCGTGTCCTTTCAGTCAAACATGGTTATCCGCAGCCCAGATAGATTTGGACAAAGAGAGGTAGAGAGTGATTTGTGTGTGTGTGTGCGCGCGTCTAAAAATGGTCTATAAAATCACACTAAGAGGGAAACAGAGATTTGAAAGAGGAACATATTTTTATATGTTCCATAACATAGCACAGAAATTGAGGGGAGAAAAAGCCACTCCTAGTGAGCCAAGAATTGAGACGATGGAGTTAAGGAGGGAACCCAGTCAAGTTCCATAAACACAAGTTATTGCTGAATCTACTCTGGTTCAAATAATGACTTCGAAACAGAACACCAAAGAGTTGCAGCCTCATGTGATACAATCACCCTACAATGTGGCGGTGGTCCTGTCCTAGGGCCCTATCCTGATAAAGGGCGAGGACTTCTGCCCATCAAGGCATAATGCGCGGACACACAGGCTCATCCACCACGCTCTCATGTCTCATCTCTTAGGACCACGTGATAACAAAGTCAAAAACTTGCTATGGTCAAGACTACGATCCAGGGTACGGAGTTCTGACCGCAAGGCTCTGGGAGGGCTGATCCCAGAGACGAATTCCCGGGTGGCCTCTGCGTCTTAAGTCCTTAAAACCCTGTCTGTGTAGGCGTGCCTGGTGAAGGAGGCTAAGAACGCAGGGAGGCACAATTCGGGAGCACCCTGAGCTCGTCCCCGCTCTGCCGAACGGCGAGGCACGCTGGGCTTCGTGGGAATTCTCTAAGCCTCACGTGAGGCCAGGAGTGAGGCTGCCCCGCCTGTGTCCAGGGGGCGCTCTTGGACCTGTGGGTCTGAGATTCTTAGCACAGCAGCAACTAAAAATCCCGCCCTCTAAGGGACTCCATGGTCTGGTCATTTTTTTATTTTTAACTTTATACGGAGGTCCTGGGGACTGAACCCAGGACCTTGCACACACTAAGCCTACACTCTACCACTGAGCGCTACCCCCAGCCCCTCAAAGTATGCTCTTGTCGGCCGGAGCCTTAAGGAATGCCACATTGTGGGGGTCAAGTGCTAAGAACCCAGGGACTGGGAAAAAAAAAACCCCGAGGTTGGTCAAACTGACGAGAAACCTTATTAAGAGGCAATCCATCTTCCTCTGGCGACGTGCCGGCAGGAGTCCAGGGCCGCGGCGCCCGGTCGCTCGGAGGGGTTAGGGCTGGGACCGCCAGCGCGGGCAGCCAGGCCACCTCCCCTCGCCGCTGAAGGGCGAGCCGCCTCTGCAGGAGGAACTCTGGGTGACCTCCAGGAGCGACGCATGCGGCCTGGGCTCGGACGCCCGTGAGAACGTTCTCTGTTATGTTTATAAACTTTACAGAGTTATGCTCGCAGTTACATAACCCCTGTGTGGTGCCACAGTTAATGAAGTGCTGGAAGTTAGAAAAATAGCCAAGATGTTGTTTCGCCCGCGCTCGGCTTTACAATGTAAGGGTTAAACTCGGTGCTAATTTGCTGATGTGACACAGGATGTGATCTCTCTAGCACCAGCCACGGGGTCGAGTCAATCTTCTATTTCAGGAAACTCACAGCAATCGAATTAATATACAACCATATTAAAGACATGGCAAAAGAGGAACGCTAATGAGTGCCTGAAATTTGCGGTTTAATCCCAACGTAGAACGAAATCGTCCCATAAAAATAGCCATAAGAAATAATTTGTTGATGCAATGGTTTAGCCTTGTCTTTATTTTTCAGGCGCCAATCTGAAAAACCAAATGCCCATTTTGAAAAATGCCACCATTCCTGTCCTCGCCTCCCGAAGCTGCGACACGCTTGCCTATTTAGAAAGAGCTCGGCAGCCTTTGCCCTTTGCTTTCTAATGCTCGTCTTTGTAATAATAATGAAAATCCATAAAACGCGAGGGCTTCGTCTTTCTATCCACCTCCCGGCTCACCGTCAGCATGCACACGGTGCCTCAGTGTTGCTTTGCACAGGAGAGGCGCTCCGTAACTGCTGGCTGAGTAAAACCCGTGAAGCAGCACACCACTTGCTGATAAAAGATCACTCTTTCACCTGCAGGAGAACCCGGAGGCTCAAGTCAATATTTAATTAAAGAACTAACAGTTGTGCTAAACCTAATGAATTGTTGTATCTACAAATGTCATAACGTTTCTCTCTTAAGAGATCACGAAGGGACTTTGATAGCCAAAGAAGTACTTGGATCAGTAAACTATTTGGAGAACTAGAAAAATCTTAGTGCTCAGTTGGATGAATAAAACATTATAGAAATAATAAGTGGCTGGAGCCATATCCTTTCACTAAAAATATTACATTTCATAAACACATTGGGAGGGAAACAATGTGATTGTGATATTCAAATATATTCAAGACAACAATATGTTCCTTTCTTTAGCTTTCTCAGAGGACAAAGTTGCACCAGAATCATTTGGGGGGGTACTTAAAATATTGAAATAATAATATTTGAAATATTTACATTATTTGCTCACATTTTTCAGAGGTAGTATTTTAAGAATTCAGATCTTTTGATCAGGTTTTCTGCCTAAATACTTTAGCTCTAAGCAAATTCCTCAAAACAGAAAAAGTAACATAAACCTCTCTCTTTTTTTTTATGAGACATACAAGACTGGTTACAAGATGAATAAAACTCATAAAAGAAAATAAAACAACCAAATATCCAATTGAACAAGATAAGAATTATGATGTTATCTCACCTTTTATCATCTGTGATATGAAAATTTAAAAATCCTCCAATTTTCCTTTGAAAGAAAAATAAGCATATAAAATGTCAACAAGGCTTCTCTTCAATTTTTAACAGACTCGTAAAAAAGTAAACTGCAAAAAAACTTGAGAAACATTTTGCATACGATTTCCATAAAGTTGTTTCACTTCCGGAAAGCTCAGAATAGCAGCGCACATGTTCTGGACAGCACAGTGTAGGGAAGAGTGCCAGTGAAGAACATTGCAGATTTCAGAGTTCTCTGATCAAAAATAATGCGTTTTATGTACTTATGATTGAGTATCTCCTTAGGGTTTCAAATCGTAAATGTTGTGGAAACCACCATCACATCCTGAAAGAGAATGTAGACTTTTCAGGAACATTTCATGTCCAGTTTCCTCTAAAGTTGTATCTGTGTGTGCTAACTTCTCTGGTGTTTGGGATGGTGGCTAACCCATTATTTTTCCATGTGAGGGGAAAGCAGGGCTGACACCAGAACAAATGACATTGTTTTATCCTGGTACGAATGCAATCAATTAATCAAAAGGAAACAGAATCCAGGTTTAAATCAAATGTAAGAGGCTGGGAGCACATAATGCTTTCCTATAAACTTGCAATAACTTGTTATTTTATTTAACCTGCTTCTCAAAACCTCTACAGGAAAAGCTATTTCCACTTTTCTGAGTAGGATGGTGGCTGAACAGAGGTGAGTTCCAAGTTTGAAAGCATAATCTGAAAAAAAAAAAAACCAAAAAACCAAAACTCTTTTCGCCCCAGGAAACACTAAACCAACATCATTTCCTCCTCTGTCGGAATCAGCTTTAAACACATCTTTTCTTACAAATATTTTGGTTATATTGTGCCATGTATATGCAAATGACTACAATGGCTACTATTTTTTGTAAATTTCATGAAATTCTCCATGGTTTTAATTAATATTAAATATGATTAATCTATCTATGAGGAAATACTTATGCTTGGGGATAATTGTTACAGTTATTTCTTCTGTGTCCCACATAGAGTGATTTCTTCTGCACAAGAAAACCAGGATTTTGCTGTGGAAAGATGGCTCCCCCCTCCTCCTTGCGCCACCACCCATTCAGACTATGTTGATTGTCTGTTATTAACCATAAGCTGTGGCTCCCAGATGCATCACAGTCTCTTGGTTGCCACAAGTGTTTGGGGATTTGGCGGCAGAGTTCCAATGGGAGCTGGTAAGAGAAATTAAACTCCTTACTCTCAGCTGTGGAAAACACCCAACTGAAAAAGCTTAAGAAAATAGTAAAGCCAAGAAACAAAATTATTTGGTAGAAATTATGGCTGTAGGAAAGAAATAGAGGTGAAGGATAGAAAAATCTTAAAATATATTCTTAGGTAAAACGGACAAGAGACAGAAGTGGCTGTGTGTGACTGCGACTGGCTTGTTCATAATGATGGCCCTGAGTATTATGACTGAAACAATGCACACAGACATCACACATTAGCTCTCCTGTACCTACAGCCAGTTACCTGCTCAGGGTACAGTGCCTTTCACATGTGAACTCCTGGATTATCAATCATTTGTTTTCCATTAATGGAGCTCATCTTTGAACACATCTTGGCTAGAAGAACAGCTCTCTTTCTCAGTTTAGTGATAATGATTCTCCATCTTGGTCTTTCTTCCTGAACAGAGAATCCTATTAGAAGAATTTGCTTTTAGCCAGAAGACGACTTTAAAAATTAGATGTACCAGAAAGATAAACATAAAACATATTAGCATCCATCCTACTTATCCCCATGCAAGAAGATGAAAATATCAGAGCTCAAAGGATAATGAAAAATGTACATTGTATCATTTAAAAATCTGATTAAAATTTGATAATTGGTATCTTCTTTGCATATACATTTGCCATTTTATGGAAACAGGTTTTAAGAGTCTTCTCGCCACAGGGCATGAAAAGGTGACCCTTAGAAATTCCTTGCATGAGGAATTCATGGTGGCTCTCAGACTTGGGGTGCTCTTTGAAACTTCAGAATATTCAAGGTTCAAGGTGTTAGACTATCATCCTGAAAAGAAACCATTTGACATGCAGCATGGGTCACTCTTTAAAGAAATAGCCATAACATGAGAGGCAAATTAGTGTGTTCCAGGAGCACGAACTCCAAAAATAAAGCCAAGCGTGCTTGGAGGAGGAGTATGTAGGAACTGACACTTCCTTCTAACTCTGCAATCTTACAATGAATTGGACTTTAAGACAAATTAAAATAAGGGAGCTCCCACCTGAGATAAAGACAGATAAAGGACATCTACCTCCAAAGTAAGCTACGGGTAGGAGACTTCAATGAGTGCAGGTCAGCTACAAACACTGGTAATGATAGGAGACTATGATTTTTCTTTTGGGAGAAATGTTTCCTTTACAGCTTAATGGAGAAGTTTGAATCATCACACAACTTTAAAAAAGTATTTATAAAATCCAATGATTTTTTTCAGAAATTAAAAATGGTAGAGAGAAACTTTAATACTGTGAACCATAACATATCTTGTAAAGTACCTGTATTTCTTGGAGATACCTTAAAGTCACAATTGCTCGTATGATTTATTTTTCTGATAATCTCTGAGATCATAAGAGCAGGATTTTTTGAATGACTATTACTACTAATTATTAATTATGGCTTTTAAATTGGCTAATTAAGAATTTTGAACAAAATAATCATATTTTACCTTTTAACACCTGTACATACATATATGCACACAAAAACAAATGACAAACAAGTTATTCTAGAATGTTGTAATTACCTTAGGGCCTTCTATAGCACCCCAATAGAAAAGCTCTCACCCTCCAGAAATTCTATAATATTAAGGATACGAGTTCTTACGGCTTTGAGCCCACAGTCCTCCATCAGTGTTATCTGTGTGCACGACTGCTTGTCACAGACAACCAGAAGCTCTCAGAAGGCCTCTTTCTGAAAAGCCTCTACAGTTTTTAGACCTAAGCCACAGAACAGCAATTAGTAATGAATGAATAAATAAATGTGGATAACTTTTTCTTCTTCTAAGAGACATCAGACAAGTCTCACAATTTCCTTAAGTGGCATTTCATTTCAGGCTTATAAACGAACAGTAGCCAAAAATAACTAGCTCAAAAAGAGAGGGCCAGTATGAAAAGTCATCGTTCCCAACAGGATGCACTTCCCCTCTATAATATTCTCAATGCTAAATTATTTTTTACTTATGTTTCATTGAAAAAAATGGAACCTAAACGTCCAAAAACAATAGAATTAGGTGGATTAAGATGTGCTTATATAATTAAATATCACACCTAAAAATCCTGTTTTGAGGAGTTTTTAATGACTTGGAGAGAAGCTTATATTTGCTTTGTAGAGAAAAAATGCATAATGTAAAATTGATTTTTGTTTAAAAAGGAAGAAAAAGAAGGTCAAAGGGAAAAACAATTATAAATCTCTTTGTAGGGGCATTTGGAGTCAGTTTTACTCTTTACATATCTTTGTAGTTTCTAAAATTTCTATTATAAGCATATAATAGTTTTATAATTGAAAAGTTACAAAATTGTCGGGGGAGAGGTTTGAATGACAAAGAAGATTTTTTAAAACTACAACCCTCCCCCCCCCAAAAAAAAACTCTTAAAAAAATCTGCTTTTCATTAAGGAAACTCCAAAAGAGCTAAGATAGCAAATGTCAACACTATAACAGTACAGATGTTACAGAGGACTGAAGATATTAAAACTTTTTAGTTCTCTCTCTCAAAATTATTACCAAACATCCTCTATCCACATTTATTTATTCTGAAATTGGAACAGCCTACTTTTTCTAAAAGCTGTTAATAAACCTCATAATACCCTCTTACAAGAGATAGTTTATGAATTTGTATTGCCAGCTACAATTCAAGTTCTCTCTTTACCCACCTGACCAGTCGCCCTCTTCCCTTCCTCCTTTCCTTTCTTCTTTCCTTCCTCCCTCCCTCCTTTGTTTCCTCCTTTCCTGCCTTCCTTCCTTCCTTCTTTGGAATATAATTGAATGCTCTGGGCTCAGGCAGGACAGACTACTTCCCTGGTCCACCATCTACTTACTATGTGGTCTTGGGCAAATTTTTAACACACAAAATCTCAGGTTTCCTCATCAGAATTGGTTTCACAAGGACTAGATGAACAAGTCTATATAAAATGCTTGGGCTCTGTTGGATGCTCAGTGCTCATGGTCCTCCTGTGATGGATTCATCTCCACCGTGTTTCCACAACCTCTGGTAAAATGTCTGCACATAACAAGTACTACTAAAGGCATGGTTACTAAGTGAGTGGAGATAATTCTTAACAGACTAAAGTCTTCCAAGTCAGATATTTGTCCTTCATTAATTTTGGGCAAAAGTTGTTCTGATTTTGTTCAAATTCTGTTTAATGATGGATCGATCCCATGATGCAGATATATCCCAGATCTGCAGATGGATGCAGGTCTCCCAAATCTATCTTTAGGAGTGAAAGATGTGTCTGTCCCACTGCTGTGAGTGCTGCCAGCACCGCCAGCAGACAGTCCTGCACTGCTGCCACCCTGCTCTGCAGAGAATCACCTCACCTCACCCCAGGCCAGGCTCCTTCCCAGGATCAGCCTGCATCTCATGGCTGGTCCCTCCAGAGGTAAAAGGGTGGTTCTCTCTTCCATCTCTGATATTTAGCCCAGTCCCAAAGCTCCCAGGAGCTTGGCTGAGGCCTCCTTTGAGGCTGCATTAAAGCCCAGCCCCCAGGCCTGCTTTCCTCCTTCCCCCTCTTCCAAAGTGGGGACCCCACATCAACTGTTCACTATCCGCATCTCAGGGTGAACTTCCTGGCAAACATATCTGTGGTACCCCTGAAGTCCGATCTTCAAAATCCACCTTTTCCTCTAGGAAAATGCCTTTCAAAAGCCTTACAGTGCCATCTGTATTTTTAAATGACTGGCTGTGTTTATTAAGCCTCCTGTAATGCAGAAACATGTCTATGAATGTTTCATGGAATGCTCCTGTGAAACTACAATTTTTCAGTGAATCCCTCTACTTCCCAGTTCCCCAGGGACAAATAAAACTTTCTGAGTCAGAGTTGGAGGTAAGCAGACTCCAAGGGAACGGTTCCCGCCTATATTTTAAAATAGTATAATTTATAATATGAAATTAAAAACAACATAAATTAGTAATTCAGTCTCGGCATTCCAATTTAATGAACTCGAAGTTTCACTGCATTATTGTTTTGTTCCACTGGACCATTCTTTTGGTGGATGAACATAAAGTTCTTCTTTATTAATAAATAAGTGTATAAAAAAATTAAAGGTGCCCTCTCTGCAATTACGTTGATGTCTCATAGGAGTGCAAGTTCAATAATTTAAAATATTATTTTTTAGCATATTCACAACCACAGTAGACAAGAAAGTGAATTTTGTGTCTTTTTAGTTTAAACTCCTTTTAAGTGCAGTGTAGCAAAGCAATTGCTCCCTAGTGGCACGTGAGAAGCACTTACTGGGAAAATTGTTATTGGATTACAGTTCTGGCAGCATTAAATGTGAAAAAAAGGACATTTCTGACATTCAAAAAGTGACCAATGATCAGAGATGTGTAACATCTACATAAGATTCAAGTTCAGTGTAAGACTTCTTGTCTACCTAAAACAAAAGTGACACACGGGATCTTAGTCCTGGTTCATTCATTACTGTTTCACAATACCTTATCTACTGTAATTTGGGATACACAGCAGATGCAAAAATCTTCTACAGATTTTTAAAAGCTCTGAAGATCTGGTAAAGTCATTTCCCTAAATTCTCATCCTTATCGAGACGTCACAGTCTCCTTAAGAGATCTTATTTGCCTCTGAAGAATGTAGGTCTGTTTGTGGAATGTCACTGCTGTGTGCAAGACTGCTATTCCCTAAATTATTTCCTTAAGTGTCTGTTACTTGAACAGCCACTGCCCTTGCTGTTTGTGCCTCTCCTGTTTGTTCCCACCAGCTCTTGCTCATGCTTTGGCTTCTCTCCATTTTGACCCCTTTAGTTGTTGCATGCACCTTCAGCCTACTCTCAGACAGACAGTAAGCTCTGGGAGCACAAGGGTCCTGTCTGTCTTATTCCTGGCTTTACCCTCAGCACATTGCCCAGTTTCTGACATGGAGTGAGTACAGAATGCCCGTCTGCCCACTGGATGAGTATGTGGGTGAATATCTGGCTTCTACCTTCATTTCCCAGGCTAACTAGTGTCTCCCTCTTCTAACACTGTGTATATTACAACGTCAAACAGATTGTTTCTAGTCAAACAATTCATGGACTATCCCACATCTGCTCATCCCTTGGGTAGTTCTGTCATGAATTAGAACTAAAACTTAATGATTTGATGAACTCTGTATCTTTTTAATATCCAAACATAATTCTTTAAGAGTAGAATGAGAAAGAACTTCCAGATTTAGTACTATGAGAGGCAAGATATCTTAATTATCCTGCTATAAAAAATCTATATAAATATATACTAAATTCAAAAAATTTTCAACTGAGTAGGCAAGAAGGTAGAGAGAATCCCCAGGGACCAAATGTGAGTCAGAGCAAGAGTCTAGACTAGTAAGGCCTTTGAAGGTCCAAATAAAAGCACACGAAGCTGGAATAACTGAGTGGCAACTACTGTTCCCTTAGAACCAGAAGTTCAGTCTTGATGAATGTGACAAAGACAGGAGGCAAACCATAGAGGGCTCTTAACTTGGAGATTCTGATAGGACAACATCATGTAAGGCCAAGACCACAAGGGTCTTCACCCAGAGGATGGGAGAAGGAGAAGAAAGCTTGTCTTATAAGGAAATAACAGAGAAATTTATGTCTCAGTAGAGATGAAATTTTCTCCTGTTAATTCAGAAGCCAACCTTCACTCAAGTTTATCGCTCATACATATCCACACTACCTGTTTTAGCCAAAAAAAAAAAAAAAAAAAAAAAAATCCAGAAATTATTTTAAGAGATATTCTTGTTTGGAAGTTCCAAATTAGAAGTAACAAATATCTTTACAGAGGAAAGCCCCTCGAAACTAGATCTCAAGGCATTTCCCCAGATAAAGTTGATCAAACACAGAATTGAACAAAACAGTACAGAATGAAATAGAGATATTCATTCAAATATACTGATGGCTGCAATACATTGAAATGAACTAGGCACTCCAGTTAAATAAAAGACAAATATTGGATGATGAAGTTTTGTTTTCAAAATCCATACATATGTATTTCCAGTCTCCCCCTCCCAAAAAAAAGACCCCAAAATATAGGACTAAAAAATGCTTAAAATAAAAGGATAAAAAAGAAATACTGAACCAAAAAAAGGATTAGAATATTGTAATAATAAAATAATTTAAACAATGAAAAGTAGATTTTAATATTAAAAGCATTACTGGATATTAAAATCATCATTAAGTAATTCAAACAGATTTACATCTGGAAAATATGAAGTTTTAAAGGTGTTCATTGCTATTAACACAGCTGAAAATATATATAAATCAAAAATAGGAAGAACTACATGAAGAAACTGATAAATATGCTTTAATTGAGGGATATTTTAACACAACTTTTTTAGCAATTGCTAGATTGAGCAGACAAAAATGAATGAGAATATAGATTTGTAAAACACACATAGCAAACTTAATCTAAAATATCTATGTAAAACATAAGCACCTAGCAATTGAATTTGAAAATTGACCACCTACTAGACCATTACACAATTCTCAACAAAATCTGAAACACTTTTAAATAACTAATGAGTCAATGAATAAATCATTATGGAAATTAGAAAATAGTACAGAATAATAATAAAAATACTAAAAACTAGATATCAAAACTTAAGAAATGCAGCTAAAGTGGTCTTTAGAGGAAAAATTATAGCCTTAAAATGCTAACATTAGAAAAATACAGAGGTTTAAAATTAATAAGCTATATACATCTAAGTTTCAGAGTTTGGAAAAAGTACAAAACACACCCTAAGAAAATGGAATAATAAAAAAGATAAAAGCAGAAATTAATGAAATAGAAAACAAAAAATGAGTAAAACCTAAGATTTGTTGTTCAAAATGATTAATAAAATTTATAAAACTCAGACAAGATTGACCAGATAATTGTAAAAAATTTCAATATTTAAAAGGTGTCATTATAACAAAAGCTATTGAGTTTTAAAAGAATTTTTGAAAAAATAGCATGAATCACTCTCTGGCAATAAATTTGAGAACATCCATGAAAGAGATATAGTCCTAGGAAAATATAACCAAATCTGAGTCAAGGGAAAAAAAAAAAAAAAGAGAGAGAGAGAGAGAGTGAACATACATAGTCCTTTAGCTGTTAAAGAAATTAAAACAGGTTAAAAATTCCCCACCAAGAAAATTTTATATTTCAAGTAATTTTACAGAATGATTATACTGAACTTTCAAGGAACACATAATTTCTGTACAAAAAATCTGGCAGAGAATAGAAGAGGAAAGAATATGCCCCCAAGTCATCTTATGAAATTTTTAGTGTAAACTGAAAAGTAACACCAGACAAGTACTGTTTGAACAAGGCAAATCACCAGCCAATCTCACATGTGAGCGTAGATGCCAAAATCCCAACACAAAACTAACAAACAGAACTTCCTTATGTATAAAAAAGAAAATATATCAAATACATTGTATGCTTATTATAGAAATACAAATGTGAGTCGACATTAGAAATTCCATTAACACGTAAATTTATTATATTTAGCAGATTAAAAGGAAAAGAAACATAAAATCTTCTCAAGATGCAGAAGCTTTTGATGATATTCAAATTTTATTCATGAAAAAATCCCTAAACAATAGAAAGAGAGAAGGGATTTTCTTAAAATGATGCAGGACATCTGCAAAAAATTCTATTACAATCTACTACAATTATGATACTTAATGGTAAAACTTTAAAATGTTTTCTTTAAAATCAATTACCTGAAAAATGCCAGCCTTCAACACTTCAATTATAGTTAAGTCTCTTATGCATGCAGTAAGACCAAAAAAAAAAAAAAAAAAAAAGACAAGGATTAGAAAAGAAAAACTATAAATATAATATACTGAAAATATAGCAATATACAAAGATCTAAAAGACTATTACCCAGAAATTGTTAGCATTAATAAAAACATTTACTAAAATGCCAGCTATGAAAAGAGCTAGTTACATTTCTCTATACTGGTAATAATTAAAAATACAAAGTTTTAAAAGAATATTATTTATATTAACAGCACAGAATATAAGGGACCCGGGGATCCAATCTAACAAATCACATGCAAGAACTTTGTGGAACAAAACCTTACATCTATTCAAGGGATATTAATGAAGACCCCTAAAGTTAGAGGTGTACCATATTCAAGGCTAGGGAGACCTAATTTCATAAAGACATCAGTCCTCCCCAATTTGATCTGCAGATTCAGTGCAATGCTGACTAAATTTCCAAGGCTTTTTCCCTCATGCGTAGAGGATGAGTAATGTGATTCTGAAATTCATATGGGAAAATAAGAGAACAAAAACTGTCCAAGGTGTTCCTGAAGAAGTCGGAGTGATCAGCATTATCTTATATCAAGACTTATTAGAACTAAAGTGATGAAGATATTATGGTATTGGTCAGAAACAGACAAATAGATGAGTGGATTCAATAGAGAACCCAGATACAGACCCCAAAGAATATGATATTTGATGTGTAAAAACCTGGCAATGCAATCCAATGGGGAAAGCATGGATAATTCAATAAATTAGTATGGGACTCATGGTTATAGATATGCAAAAATCCAGCCTCACAACATACACAATTTTTTGTGGCCTAATGGCTGAAATGTGAGGGGGTTAAAAAACCAAAATCTTTTGGAAGAAGTTTTGGAGAATATTTGTATGACCCTGGGATAGGATCAAAAGGACAGATCATAAAAGTAATGGCTGATAAATTTCTCTTAATTAAAATTTATAACCTTTCATCAAAAGTTAGCGTAAAGAGAAAAAAAAAGAAACCAAAAAATGGAAGCATATATTTGCAATATATATAGAAATAACAAAGGAATGAGATCCAGAATATAAAAAGAACAAATCAATAAAAAGATACATATTAAAATGATCAAAAGATTTGACTAGCATTGTATGTAGGAAGAAACATGCATAGCCCCAAGATAGTCAGCTCATTACTCATCAGATAATCAAAGTGAAACCCATCATATGATACCATTTCCTACCCAACAGATTTTAAAGGATATAAAAGCCTGACAGTATTAGATGTTTCCAGGGGCATGGGCAATTAGAACATACTGACGACAGAGTATAAATTGATGCGACCACTATTCAAACCAATTTGAGACGATTTTGGAAAGCAGTTCAACTCCTAGGCAGTGGTTCTCAAAGTGTGATCCGAGAGTTCTTCCAGGCTGTCTGCAAGTCCTCTCCTGTCCAACCACATACTTGTGCAAGACCAGATTTTTCTCAAAATCTTCAACCAAAACTACAACCCCAACAAATTGAATGAAGCACAGCTTCGAGAACTTAGTTGTTTTCCTTAAAGCCAGACATGAAAAGATTTTTTAAAATTTAGAATAATGTCACACTTTTCATTTATTTATCTTTGTTTTAAAAAAGTCATTCTTTGTAAAAATGTTATTAGTATTAACATGTAATGAGATTATTATTAGATTTAAATAAATTAATAAAATGTAAACATTGTTGAATTTTAATTTCTAATACGACAAAAATATACAGATATAATCTACATAAACAAGGCTCTTAGGTGTCCTCAACAATTTTCCAGAGTGAAAAGGGGTCGTGAGACCAGAAAGTTTGATCACTTCTGCACTTTTTTTTGCAAGTATAAATAAGAAGACATGCACAATAATGTAGTATAGAATACATGTAGTGAAAATACATGAGATTTATCTGTAGGCACTCACATGAATGGGCTTCAGAAACATGATGTTAGATGAGAAAAGCAAATTATATCTATAGTATAAATTACTGGATCTAAACAATACAATATATTGTTCAGGGAGAAATATGTGTGTAGCAACCTACAAAAAATAAATAGGGAAATACAGGACATAAAATTTAGGATCGTGATTAACTCCTGGGAGACAGGAGGAGTATCAAGGAACTTCAAAAATGTCCGTGTGTTCTATTCATGCAGCAGTGTGGTAGTTACATGGTGTTTATTTTTAGTTTCCAAACCATACTCATAGATTGCAAATATTCTTCTGTGCTTAGTATTTAATTAGAACATTTTTCATTTAAAAACAAGGCATTTGAATGAAGGAGGAGGGGGAGAAAAGGGAGAGAAAAGAAAGAGGAAGGAAGGACCAAGGCAGGCAGGCAGGCAGGCAGTATTTTTTCCTGACCTTTAATGAGGGCTAAATAAATCTATTAAATGCAGCTCCTCCAATGTTCACCAACTTTTCTGTGCGGAGGGGAGATAACCTTTTGGGGAGAGATACCACCTGCTCAGGCCTAGACTTCCTAAAATGCCGTTAAAACACCTATTTTAAAGCTCTTTCAGATAAAGAGACACATTTGTGATGGAAGAGACGCTGAGCAGATTTCCCGCTAGGATTGCCCCAATCCCACATACAGTTTACAGAGCTGGACAGGTTATCGGGATCAGGGGACACGGTCTCCAAAAGGGGTGAGAGTTTTCATTTGAAACCCTGGCGTCCCTTCCCAGGACAACCGACCCCCTGGCTCCTGACCCTCACTCCAGACCTCAGGTGAGGGAAACACACCAGCCTACCAGGCTGAGCCCAGTGACCCTGCAGCGTCTCCCAGGAACAGTGCTGCCGGGGCGCGGGGCCCTCCAAAGGGGAAGCTGGGACAGAGGATAGTGGGAGCCTGGGTGCAGGACTTTTCATTATTTCCTAATTGGAACAAGTGAGATTTTTTTTTTTTTAACTACCCTTTCCATGGCTGCTTTGTGCTCTTTTAATTATATAATTAGCAACTTTGGCACGTATTTTGCCACTTTTTAATTGTGTTTCTAAATATAATTGGGGAAACAAAGAAATATACCTAGGAAAAGGAAAATGGAAAATTAAGGGGGAAAATGTTTTTTTAAAAAACTGCACTATTTAGACTTAACACTCGCGCCAGCAACTATTCCTAACGGTAGCTCCAGGGACTGGCGGGGATCCGGAGACACACTTCCTGTTGCAATATCATCGTTTTGTATACTAGGAATCAAAGACGTAGGGAAATGCTAGACCCCTTCCTGAGTTTGTGAAATACCTGCAGTGTCAGCTCACCCTCTAATCCACTTTTTCAAATACCCAGCATACTTGTAGCACAATGATTTATTGAGAAATTAATGTGGCAGAATAACCACACTGAAAATTAACTGTGCCTTACAGGCTTACTATGAACTGTTGGGAACCTATTTTTTTCCCCAATGCTTTTTAAAAGGGGGCAGCCAAGGCTGTAGAATTTGGTGGTTTTAGCCTCCCAGAGTTGAGAGGTCTTTGCCAAACTAAGACTCTGTGAGGGTTTGTTTGAAAACAGAAGAAAACGAGATTCTGTCCTGCTCAAGGTGTGAAGATTGAAGATGGGACAGGAACAGTAAGTACAGAGGCCTTGGAAGTCATGGGGGGTGGGTCTCCAGGCTGTGAGAATAGAAGAGATGGACGTCATGGGCAAAGGATGTGGTAGTCTTGGACTGTCACGATTATTGTGCATTTCAGCAGTGATCACGATGCACTGAAAGCAAGAGGGTTAAAGACTCCTCCACCCTCCACAGTTTCTTAAGTTCTTGGTTGTGTAAACTCCGGGATTCTTACACAATCCTCAGACAGAGAGGGACCCCAGAAGATTAACTGAGATTGGATTTCCCAACAACTCTATTGAGTGGACAAGGAGATAGGGAGGAGGGGTGAGGTTAGGTTTAACCTGATTTAAGAAATCACCCTTCACAGAGCACATTTGCCTTACAGAGCATGGGAGTCGGGGGGTTGAGCTCATTTCTTGTTGCACAGCACAGGACGTTAGAGCCAAATGGTCAAGATTGTGGTTTTGGAGGCAGACAGCTTGGTCTTTGCTCTGCCTCTTACCTCCTCAATCTCTGAAAGCTAAGGTTTTCTCACCTATGAAAAGGGGAGTCTGCCAGCCTGGGTCTCGCCTCACAGATAATTGGGAAGACCCCATCTAATAGCTTCACAGGGCTTCGCATATTAAAGATGTTCAGTGAGTACTAGGCACCATTTTAATTATGATGCCCCTCTTGACTAAGCGTCTAAAGCGGGCCGGACCTGTGCTAGTGTCTTTCACCCACATGCTCCCACCAAATCCTTCAGGCCTCCCTGAAGGGTGGATTACACAGATTAGGAAACTGAAGGCTCAAAAAAGTTAAGTGTCTGCCCATGTCCACAAGGAGTAGATGGTTAAGCCTGGCCTGAGACATGGTTACTCTTTTCTCTGATAATTTTAGAATTATAATCTTAAATTCTTCCTTCCTGATTATGATGTTGTATTAACAATAGCTAGCAAATAACTGGGTAACTTCCACGTGCCTGGCTCTAGACTGGGAATTTAACTTCTAGTTCATCATTTTCATCTCACAATAAACCAATGTAATAGTTACTCTATCTCCATTTTATGGATGAAAAAACTTAAGGAGTCATAGAGAAGCACAGTGTCAAGCAAGAATTGTAGCTAAAATTGCAATCTGCCTGAATTCAAAGACTTCGCTCCCTCCCTCCCCCATTATAATTCACTAGCTCACATGGCCCAGGGTTTCCACTCCCAGGCATTTACCTAAGAGGAGTGAAAGTACACATCCACCCAGACTTGCACAATACTTACGATTTTAGCCACATTGCTCACAATATTCAAACTTGGGAAACAACCTAATTGTCCATCAACTGGTGACTGGATCAACCAAATGTGGTATGTTTATACAATGAAATACTACTTGGTGGTAAAAAGGAACACATTACTGTTGTATGCTCTGACAGGGACAAATCTCAAAAGAATTAGGCTTAGTGAAAGAAGCCAGCACTGGAAGACACATATATAATTCAATTTATGTCAAATGGCCAGAAAGAGAAAAATATACAGAGATAGAAAGTACATTATGGCTGCCTGGGGCAGGGGCTGAGATAAAAACGTGGCTGCTGCTTCTGCAGATAAAGTCTCAAAATGAGCTAGACCTTTCTTACACCACCCAAAGCAGCAGTGTGCCATGGGCATGCTGGCTCGTCTCTTCAGGTGGAAGGCATGGCGGTCCTGCCTTGGTTTCTTTTCCCTGAAGTATGTCAATCAGTCATTGCTCCATGGGAATAAAATTAAGGGAATGAGAGGACAAAATTTGACTTCCTTTGAAATAAAATACCATAGTTAGAAAACAAATTCTATACCTTTAGTAGATGTAAAAGAGCTAAAAGAATCTGATTTCAGCAACTGATTCGAATAAAGTCATGTTTCCTCTGGCTTCTTCTAGCAAGTTCCCTCCATTCTTTCTGTTATAGAAATTATAGAGAAAATGAAGTGTACCAAGGAAAAAAGAGATCTGTGTCTGTCTGGTGGGTGTATGAGTATGTGTGTGCATTGGAAGGAGTGAAAGATTGCCCAGGCTGAAGAAAGCGTGTTGATATTCGTCCGTAAAGAAGCCTAAATTAATTCCACACCAACTAAGACATTACATCCAGAGGCCCAACTGGGTAAAATTACAGCTAGAATTCAATAGATATTAAATAACAATAATAAAATAATTGGCAGCTTTAGATTTTAATGAGGGGTCATTAGTTGCTCTTTCTATCAATATAATGGGCCATAAAGATGAGCTCTTGCCCAGTTATAGTTATTAAAGACCACTATTTTTTTTTCTCCTAAAAATACAATGCCTGAAGATGCTGTATGGAGATTCCAATTTGGTTCATGACATCCTGACACCTTGGCTGAGAAAGCCAACAGGGACATTCTGCATTTTGCGCTTTTGGACCTGACCCTGGCATGGCCTTGCCACATGTCACATCTTGAAGATTCGTCTCCTTATCACCTTTCCATAAGCCTCAAAGAAAGTTTACCTGGATAAGTGCCACTTCTTGGTCTTAACACTTAACATCTAGTAAGGAGACCAAAAAAAAAAAAAAAAAGATATGATTGGGAAAACAGAGAAAAGGCACGTTGAAGTTGAAGGGCCAAACTGACATTCTAGGTCAAAGGCCCATGCCTTGGGTGCTGGTGGAAACTCATCTGGAGAAGCACGCAGACGGCAGTCTTTCTGAGAGGGTAAGAACAATGGTTAGAAGCTCGGCAAACGTCTTGTAGGAAAAACAAAGTTAAAGCCCAGATCATGAACTCAAAAGCCTTCTAGGAGACTAGCATGAACTAAAGGTGAGCAGAGCAGGCCAGGGATGGTGAACAGTTTTCACTGCCTTGAGGAATTAGTCTTGCTGCAATTTTTCTTGCAAATGTTGACTTGGTTCTTCTTTCTCCACCCATCCTTTGACAGCAAAATGGGTTCAAGAAATATTAACTCTTTTCTTAAGAAAAATAAAAGTGTAAGCAGGATGCGGACTCACTGAGCGGGATTTGAGAGGAGGAGACTCCCTGTCCGGTGGAGCGTGGTTACTTGGACAGTGGGTAAAGCCCTTCAGAGAGCATCCTCATCCAGGGAAGATGGGGTTCCACCATTTTACACAAAAATCTCCCAACTTTTATTTTTTTTATTTTTTTAAACATGTTTTATTGAGTTATAGTAATTTTACAATGTGTCAAGTTCCAGTGTAGAGCACAATTGTTCAGTTACACATGAGCATACATATATTCATTGCCACATTTTTTTCTCTGTGGGCTACCACAAGATCTTGTATATATTTCCCTGTGCTATACAGTATAATCTAAAAATCCCCCAGCTTTTAAATATTAGCTATATTATAATTAAAAAGGAAAACACCTCTGTGAAGGTAAGTGACGTGAATCCCATCTGTGGGACACTTGGCCACAGGCATCCATGACAGATCTGAAAACGGACTATAAGAGAGAAAATTCAGAGCCATTCATGAAAGAGGGCCTGGTGAGGTGGAGTGGACTTGCTCTGGAGCCCTCCAGAAGAGAGAAGGGGCCCGATGAATGAAAGTCACTGCATGGAGTATCTCAGTGCCTCAAGAGGAAAACAGTCTTCAGAGAGAATTTCCAGGAGCAAAGTGGTTAATTCTGTGAGTCATCTTGACTGGGCTAAGGGACGCCCATATAGCAGGTAAAACATTATTTCTGGATGTGTCCGTGAGCGTGTGTCTGGAAGAGGCTGGCACTGAGTCAGTAGACTAAGGTCACACTCACCGAGACAGGGGAGAACCATCTAATGCTCTGAGGGGCTGAATAGAACAAAAAGACAGAGGAAGGTGAATTCCTTCTCTCTGCTTGAGGGGAGGCAACTGTCCTCTCCTGCCCTTGATATTGGCCTCCTGGTTCTGGAATTTTTCAGACTCAGAGCGGAATTTACATCACCAGCCCTGGATTCTCAGGCCTTCCAACTTGGGGCCCCATTACATCACTGGTTCCCCTGGTTCTCTAGCTGGCAGACAGCAAATTGTGGGACTTCTCAGCCTCCATAATCATGTAAGCCAATTCCTATAATAAATCTCTTCAAATAATATACAACTAGCCTGTTGGTTCTTTCCCTGGAGAACCCTGTGCAGCACACAGCCCACTGTTGGCCTCCAGCGGAGTGGTCCTCAGTCAGAGATGCGCTGAAGAACTGCTTCTTGGTTCCTCTCTGAGATCCCTAAGATCTCCTTTAACCAGGAAAGTCAGTGACTTTCACCCAGACTCTCAGCAGTTAAACAAAGGAAATCACATACCATGCATACACTAACTTCAGTTGCTTAATATTTACAACTTATTTACTCAATGTTGATTCAATTTGAGTAATAATTATGTGTTTATCAGCTTTGAATTAAGACTGCCTGAATTTGAGTTGCAGCTTTATCTGTGTCAATTCTGTAACCTGATCAAGGTATTTAAGTCCTATGAGACTAAGCTCACCCACCTGCAAGGTGGGTTTGGTAGCAGTACCCCTCTCCCAGCACTACTGGGTAGATTATGCTAAGTGATGGATATAAAATGTTTCAAACAATGCCTATTACATAGTAATCGCTTGATCAGTCCGGAGAAGCACACAGATGGACTAAGTGTTTGTTTTTGAGAGGGTGAGAACAGTAGTGGAGGGTTTGGCAAACATGCGTCGTGAGAGAGGCCAGCACCAGCGGGAGCCACAGTGGCAGTCATGTGACGCTGCGGGGAGTGGCAGAAAAATGTTACAGGTGTAGATACTGTAACATGACTGTGACCGTGTCTGACTTCGTCACTGTATTCCTAGTGCCAGCCCAGCAGGTTGCTGAAATCACAGTTTCTAAACGAGGGGTGGGTCAGCAGAATCTCCTTACAAACCTAAGTCTGATGGGGAGAACGGGGGACGTAACCATGGTGTGCTTGGGCTTGTGTATAAACAGCTCGCGTTTGCCTGATTTCACCTGCAATTTACCAGATTCTTCACATTCCTGATAAACACATCTGAAAACGTCAAAAATTGTTATTTTTTGTGGACATCTATGAAACATATTCTTCTGTGAAGTCTATTTGAAAAAATATAAGTGCCCGCTTCAGACCTGATGAGAGTGAGCCGGCTGGGCCCGTTCACTCACAATGAGTGAGGCTCACAGGCACCTCTTCACTAAACCACAAGTCACCCGGGTGGCAACAAAAACTCATAAAGCCCAGTAAAGGCTCATCAACTGATCAGGACGAACACCCGGCCAATCAGAACGGACGTCCGTCATGAACAGCCAGGAGAGATAAACTGATGGATACTGGCTGAATATCAGCTCCATGAATTAGAGGCCTGACTCCTTGAGTCGTTCCTTTACAAAAAGCCATAATCTTCAGTGTCAGATGCTCAAATGCCAAAGCGCTTTGCTTAATCATACATACTTAAGTGATTGTAGAGTGCCGCAGTAACACATCAAATAGAATACCCCGTGAACACACTACCACCATTATATTTTTATCTGAGCAGGTTATTGGGCTGAACTGATGCCCTGGCCAAGCAACTGTCCCAAGATATGAAAATGTAGACTCTGTTTTGCTTGGGGGATGTTTGTAATCCCCACCTGGGGTTCTCCACGTCCAGTCCAAGAGACACTAGCTAAGAAGAGCAGAGCCTTCTGTTTGCCCGCAGTAGATCCGGAGTGTCCTGTACTTTTTAAAGTACTTTGTTAGGACTTAAATCAACGCTCTAATTGTAGACATGAGGAAAGAACATTGGAAACCAATGCCAAGACCAAATGGAGAGAGCTGCTTCTTCTCATGAGCTAAGAGAGTTATATAAACTGCTCAGATCTGCTGCCTTCAGTAATGTTGAGGTGCTTAAGGCAAATGCGAGCATCACTTTTCCCTCTGCTCCCCTTAACATTTGGGTTAGCAACACTTAAAAAAATTTTTGGAAAACCAACAGGATAGTTATGAGTAACACAGAGGAAGAGATCCATGGCATCAGGAGAGTTAAACTGGACAGTTCTTACCACGAATAGATGTTCAGTTGGGGCCATTAATATCAATTGAGATATTGTCAACATTGTTCTCTGTTTACCCAAACCTTCACTGACCAGGCTCAAGATCTATGTTGCAGACAGGACTAAATTACAGGGCACTTAACATTCTCTACTTGTATCTACTTTGAAAATAAACTTAGGTTTTAGAAAATTAAATCATTGCTAACCAGCATTTCATAAAATTTTGTCCTCAGACCACTGATGTCAGAATCCCCTGATTGTTAAAAAATGTCAATCCAAAAACCTCAACCAAAATCTGTTCATCAACGATGGACTTTATCTCAGCAATTTTTGTATTCCTGACTTCCTACATGTTACTTAGTCTATAGTAAGTGCTCAACAAGTTTGTTGAATAACATGATTTATTAATTAATGAGATCCTGGGATGGATAAATTTGTTGGGATTAAATTAACCAGGGATTTGCTTTTCTCTTTCTTCCCACTGATCTTCAGTTGGCAGAACTAAGATAGTTGGAAAAATACAAGTCAAAACATTTTCTACAGTTCCCTTTAGGCTTCCAACTTTCCATCAAGTCAGTAATCTTTAAGAGATGAAGTTAGTCTTGGAGCAGTTCTATGCTGGCTAAAACTCAAAAGAACCTAAATGGTCTAGAATTAAAGCTTAAATCACAGAAAAATAAGAAAATATTCAACATCTGATGAAGAATGGGGGAAGCAAGCTTTGGAGGAAATGCAGAAATGGAAGTACAAGGTGAAGAGGCAAGCAGTTGACAAATGTGTATGTCACAGGCATGTCCACAGCTGTCGTGGGCAAGTGGTGAGGGCTTCCCATTGAATGAGTAGATGATAACCAACGTGGTATGGTTTGGGTACCCCTCAGAAACTCCAAAAGCATCCCTTCCAGCAGCCTTTCTTACTCAAGCATGAAGAATCAGGTTATCAGAATACCTATTCAGCAATTCCCATCCTAGGTCCCACAAACCTTACTCAGTTTAATGTGACATGCTGGGTTAAATCAAGTTTCTGCTGAATGCCATCTTAGAATCCTCCTTACTCCAAAGGGCATAGTAACACACCTCCAAGAGCCAGCAAGTAAAACTCTGTGTGTGTGTGGAGATAAGAGGTTGGCTTGCTCAATTAAGAAACCCAAGAAGGGGTATGCCAAGAAGGTTGATAAGGCAGTAGAGTGGGGGAGCATCAGGCACCCCAAAGCACAAGTAAGCTGGTGGCTGCTATCATGAATGTCACTTACTGCATAATGTCACTGGTTTTAGAACAAGCACTTCTTGTGAATGTCATTGCTGATGCCCCTGGGAGGCAGTGCATAACACTGGACCACATTCTTATTCTGAGCTTCCTAATTTCAGCAAAATATCCTGTATGTCCCCTCAAAAAAAAAAAAAAAAAAAAAAAAAGAAAGAAAGAAAAAGAAAAGGAGGCTTGCTAGCTCTTGGGAGTGTGTTGACAACAGCTCCCACTAAAGACAATAGTGGACTATGAAGAACCTGATCATGTATTATCTGGAAAAAGATTATTTAAGCATAGCTCCCTCTCCCTGTGGGGCGGCCTGTGCTGGTTTTTCTCTTCTTGTATTTCCTTTTCTCCCAGAGCTCCACAGTTTGACTCCTCCAGGTCATTAAACACATGAAGAGAGCCAAGAAAGTTGGACATTTGCTGTGGGTGATAATGTATTTGAAAGGATTGGAACACGCCCTAGGTGGGTCCTCTCCCCCATGCATAGACAGGGGAGCATGCCAAGTGCAAGAAGACCCAAGGGCGGGCCATGTTGAGGAGCACTGACTTAAAAGCTCTTTAATATTTTGAAAAAGAAAAGCCAAAATTTGTCTATTTTAGCTCTGTGTCCCATCTCATCAAGGTCCAAGAACTTGAACTGGATCATAAAAGAAATGAAACTCACCAGTGTTGGAGGATGAGAGGATGAGAGAAACAGTGTCAGGAGACATGTGCACTGACGTGGCCAGCAAACCACCTTCCAGTCCTGAACCCTGGTCCTTCACTCCCTTCTCTGGGCGAGGCAGGGGAAGGCTGTCCCTCCATCCCAGAAGTCTTCCACACCACACAGGAGCGATTTTCCTTCCTCCCCAGTATTGCTCAGCCTTCCTCTGCTCTGACTTGACCTTGCTTTCAGTCTCAGCAAACCCATTATGCCTGCTCTTCTTCCTACCTTCACCCTGTACTATGTACATCTCTCCTGTGTGAGGAAAGGCTTATCGAGATGGTTCCAAGCTAGGTTTGATGAGGAAGAAGCAGGGTCATGTCTATAGGAATAGATGTTGTTGAGGTGGGAAACCACATGAAAAGACTTGCAGGACCCACAGGCAGGGTCACTACTTTCCTGCCAGTACCATCTGGTTCCCTGGCCCGGCAGCATTATCTTGCTTTTTGCCTCTATAAAACAGCTTGCTTCTAGGAAAGTGAAGCTTACCCCTAAGATTCTATTGGTTCCCTGAGCTCACTCCTGATTGGTCCATTTCAATCAATCCTGATTGGTCCATTTCTAAAAAGCTCATTCCTGATTAGTCAACTTTGTTACACCTTATTTGCATATGATGTTGCAAAGTCTAGACTGGCAGCCTATAAAAGCCTGTGTAAACCTACAGACAGGGTCCAGAGCTTGGAGTGTTAACTCCTCTGGGCCCATCAGCATAATAAACCTGAGTTCTCCAACTCTCCAAGTGCTGCTTGCTCTCTCGCCAGGATCCAGGTTGCTGTAACACTGAGCTGCAACACTGAGTTGTAACACACTTTGCTGCAACATTGTCATCATCCATAGTTATGGACACTCTTCTCTTAGTACAGCTCCTAACAATTTACTCCTCTCCTCAAGCCTTCTTTTTCTTTTAAGTATTTATCAAGCTGAACTGTTTTGACTACAGTCCATGTAATGTGCAGGCTGTGAAAAAGCTAGCTGTTTGCAAACTGCTTAAGCACATTAGAAAATCTAGAATTGAACCTCTGTTGATTTTTCCCAGAACGGAGCTAGCACCCTGACTTATGAAAAAAAATAGCATGAACTTTTATAAATTGAAGTTGTTTGCAACAAATCTCTGTCAAAGTAGGAATTATACAAGCAACTGAAAGTAACACGTATTGAGCATTTCCTACCTGCTGGACACTTACATACCTCATTGTTGTCTCTTCAATGAAACTCTCCCCGAGGTATTATCCTCTCTTTATGGACAGGAACACTGAGGCTTGGAGTGCATGGTGGATGGAATGAGGACTCAGACACACGCCTGTGTCACTCATACTGCCACGACGTGGGTGGAGCGATTAAACAGGGTCTCTCTGATGCTGTGGCTTGTGCTCTTACCCCCACCCTCTAACACCTTCTTATTTAAGCTCCCTCCCTGGATTCCCATCACACATGCGACGTGGTCCCTTTTCAGCTTGGCTTCCACCCGCCTCTCTACCCTCATGGTGCCCCAATCCAGACCCACACCCAGCTACGTGTAGTTTTCTGAATAGGAAATGCTGATTCATAGCCCTGTATCTTTGAGAGGCTATTCTTTCTACCAAGACAACTTTTCTCCAAACGTACCTGGAAAACTCCTCATCTTCAACAGTCAGTTCATGGGCTCCTTACCCTGTCCAACTCTATCTACCCTGACCTCCCCACCACCAGGGAACTAGGTCATTTCTTTATGGTGTCTCCATATTTACATATGTACTTCATTATTCATGAGATTATGACTCTTCTGGGTTATCATCCCAATAACATCATCCCCAGGGACTGGCACAGTCTGATGCACAGTAAGACTTCAGTAAGAATCTGTTGGATGAATACATGATTCTGTACCCTAGAGCCCAAAGAACTGACCTCTAGCAACCTTTCAAGTTCAAGTGGACAGTATATCATGCTTTGTAGCTGTTGATGGCTTGCTTAGTTTTCATTATTCCCTGCAACTCTGCTTTCTGTTTTCTCAGTTCTGTTATCAGCCGGCAGTCTCAGTTAGTGCTGACCTCATGGTTTTTGCTTCCGTGGCCTCAGTCCACTTCCTGACATGCTCCTAGCAGAGCGGGGCTCCCTTCTCAGCCTCCCTGATGTTGGCTGTTGCTATTCTGCTTCCTTACTTTCATGGCAGATGCAAACGCCCAGCACTGGTGTGGCAACAATTTAAATTCTCCCCCTAACTCTCCAGTTTTAACAATGCCAGGAAAACCAATCCAACAGAAAGAAAGAAAGAAAAAAAAAAAGAGAGAGAGAGAGAGAGACTGTTCATGCAGATGATTTGCAGCAAGAGATATAAGCAAGCCATTCCCAGCTGGAAACAAATGTTCCCAGCTTTGGGTCCATCACCTCCTGCCCCAGGTTAACAGGGACCCTCGTTGAGCAATCAGGTTCTCCATCCCAAAGTGCAGCCGAGCGTCATGGCCCAGCTCATCTCCTTCCCGGCAGATAAAACATTCTTTTGCCTCTAATTAAAAAGATTAATAAAGGAATAGGACACATCAGGCTCACATCAATCATTGCCCATGTGGTTCTTATTACTGTAATTAAAACTTATCTTTCCCAAATTTCGGGATGAAAGTGTCATGATCTACAATTGAAAACACATTGTAGGTTTTACATTTTCCAGCTTCATTTCATTTTCCCTCTTTACAAAAAGAGTGGCAAAGCAATCTTCTTATGGCTGATAGGTTTAGAGGTGTCCTTAATAGCAATCCATCAGCAAAATGCACTTTTTTATTTCTTGAAACACCCTGAAAGAGGTGCATTTCCTTTTTGTATTCCAAATGAATGATTGCTTATTTTAATAATTCCTATGCTTGACTTTTCTTTTTGTTCAGCTATCAGTGCCCTTGAAAATTCTGATACGAAAGGCATTTTTAATGACAAGTTAAAATTTTGCTAAAGACTCCACTATCACACTTGGGCTAGAAGACAAACTTAAAGCTTAAAGAATTTATATCTCCCAGAATGCATGAGCTGCCCAAAATGGACACAAAACACCAACATGCCCTGGCCCCTGGGTTCACCTGGAAACGTGTGCGATTCTGGGGACACTGAATCCTTTTGTATAATCTGAAGGAGTGGAGTCAACCCTGGGTCAGTTTCTGGGGGATTAGCAACTCAATTTCAACGCAATCAAATTTTATTAAGAACCCACAGGTCAACCAGGCACCACGGGCTTACGCGTATATTAGGCTGCAGCCAGAGTGGAAACGGCTGGAGATGTTGTTGGCGGTTCAGAGAGTTCATAATTTACATTCTCTTTCTGCATATGAAGCCTCCAACCAAAAATGATTCTCCTGGAAGGCCAGCGGATTCCCAAGGTTCCTGGTTTTCTCTGTGCCAGGATGCATCCTCTCCCTTCTCTGAAACTACAGTTCTTACTGGATTCTTCCTCTCCCCAACTCTCCCCGACCCTGGGCGCTGGAAGCCTCCATTGGTTGAAATGTAGGAGCACTGCCTTTTCTCCCTGCTCTCAGCCTTCTGACCCAGGGCTCTATCTTCTCTCTGTTTCTCTTATCTGTGTCAAAGCAGGGGGCTTGTAACATTCTTTGCACATCTCACATCTGCACAGTTCAAAGCAGGAGCCTGCAGCCTCAGTGTTTCTTCTTATCTATCAAGGCTTTCCTGTGTGAACGAGGGCCTGAGCAGCCTCATATACATGGCTCCCTCACAGCTCAGCTTAACACGCTTCGAGACAGGGCTGATCGCCTCTGTGTTCTTGTTTCTGACCTCCACAAGAAAGTGCATACGACTCCAACTGGCAGACAGTCTACTACTTAAAAATCTGATTGTTTTCAGCTTATTGAAATCTAGCCCCACCAGGGTCCACTGCATTGGACCCAGGTCCTTGCCCACCGGGACTTCATGGTCTGTTCCAAGACATTCACATCTGTGTAGAGCCCCATTCCCAGACCAAGGACTACTTCCTTCCCTAACATGGTGTGCCAGGCATTATTCCCACCATCAAAGTGGCACTGAACACAGTGTTCTTTGCATCTTAGCTCTTTTGATTCAATTCTTTCTCCTCTAGACTGTGAGTCCCTAGAGGCTGAGAGATTTGTCTTTTCTCCTTTTGGTGCCCAGCACCTCTCATAACCTTCCCGCATTGCAAGTACTCAAAGAATGTTCATAAGGACGACGCCTTTCAGAGATTCCCACAATGGGTAGAGTCAGAGTGTCACAGGGTCGGGCTCAGCAGGGGGACAGCATGCGCATGGAAATGCTTGTCATTATGGATAATTAATACCTTTCTGCCAAGCCTACCTGTATTAGAGGCTGTCATCTCGGCCCCCCTTGGATTTCTCAAAAGCCGGTCATCTGTGCTCAGAACCTCTCTCGCCTGTGCGAATGTACTCAGGCAACAGGGCAAGGCGCGCGGTGGAGCGGGGGGGCAGTGGTGCGTCAGTGTTACGGTGCGTCTTTGCCAAAGAAATAATCTTCATTTACTTAAACAGTGCTTAGAAAAGTGCAATGCAGACAGCAGGCAGCTGCACTTACAGGATGGAATCTTAAAGGATCAAATTAAAATGTTCATAAGGGCAGTCAACCTCTACAGCTTTCTGAAGAGCTCTCTGTGGGTGGAGTCTGTCCTGGATGCCCTCTGCTGAACACATAGGACATGGCCCGAACCCCGGGACAGAGCGCCAAACGCTGGAATGGCTCAGGATTAGGGCTGCCTAGTTTGGGTCCAGGGCTATAGGAAGGACTGATCTACATCCTGAAAGGAGAAGCATAGACCAATGTGCAGAAAGAGAGAAAAAACATAGAAGAGAATCTATAGCACCAAATAGCATAGACACCATAGTGTCAAATACTGAAAATGCTCAGAGTATATTCTTAAAAACACTCAGTTTGTGTTAACTTATCACCCACCGACACCCCTAAAGTCCTTTAGTGAGGAACTTGCCTATATTGAAAGTTAAATTTTCCGAGGGAGAGCCATACATTTCAAATATTGTAGATCTACAAACATTTTCAATGAAATCCAGTGAAAACATATCATTTGAGACAACAGATATTTTCCACATTTTTCCTTTGTTCCTCTTGGATACTTTTCTAACTTGTGTTTGGTTTCATCATTTTTAGGACCAAAAACATTATCAGTGGGACAGCTAGAGCACCAGCCCAACAGAACACTCCGAAACAAGCAACAGAAGCACACTGTTTGGGCTGCAGATCCTTTTTTTGCTTTTCCATATGTTGGTCTACATGGAGCTAGTGATAAGGCAGAGTGTCTGTCACCCCGACAGCTAGTCTGGAGGCTCTTGTAGGGAAAAAAAAAGCAACACAACACATTGGTTGGAAATGGAAATGGACGTTTGGATGAAATGTTTTGTAGGTAAGGGGCTTGCTTTCCAACTAGTCTGCAAAATCCTTGAGACAGAGCCATGTACCTATCATCCATAATGCATGGTTTATTTTTAGTATACATTTACATACAAAGTTGACGCTAAGTCCTCGATGAACACTTCTTTCCAAAAAAAGTTTACTGGCTCTTGCGGAGACACAATCTCCATTTAAACGGCATCCGTCATGCCTTGCCTTGGTGGCTGGCCATGCATGTTAAAGATAGCTTCTTCTACCCAGTGTGAAAAAGGAGTCCCACCCTCGAAAACCAAGGGCAACTTAACAACGCTTCATCCTGTATCATGTCTGGCCAAAGCTCCACTTCCTTTTATCCCTTTCATTTTATGATCATCAGATAAATGATATCAACAGCTCCGTTTAATTTTCAATGTTATATATTAAAAGCAGATAAACATTGAAGACAGACACATTTTTGAGGACATGCTGTAATTTAAGATTCATAGAGGGTAACACGGATGGAAGAGGTAAAGGAAATGGGAACTTGAAAGGAAATCTGCAAGAAATCTGTCCTCCTGAAGTGATGGTAATAATTAACGAGGAGATGAGTTATCGTCGGTCTGTTGCCACGACCTGCTGAGTTCAGTTGTACAGTAGGTGTGGAGTAGGCTTAGAAATTCCATTCCCATTTGTAGAAGTCCTTTCTAGGCTTACCATGGACCAACACATAAGAGATCTAGAGGATCCTAGGACCACATCAAAAATTCAACACCAAAACTTCTCGTGGACAGGTCAGAGAATTCTGGGCCAGCCTGAGTACACACTGTCCCTCTCAGGGTGAGATCTTTACCTGGACGACATCCATGCCTGTTTTGATCTTGAGACTGATTTTCTGGAGCTGAGTCGGAACAAACCAGCCTCCAGGGTTTGAGCAAAATAGGGAGAAATGTTTCATATAATCATGCTTCATCTTGGCCATTTAAAATAACCTTTTGAGTTGTTGAGCCAATGTTTAGAGAAATGGATGGGATGGGCTACCTAAGGTTTAGTATTTGAAAAAAATGTTACAAAATCGATGCACTGAATACAGCTAAGTATTCAGATTTCTGGGGTGGCTTTTTAAAACTTTACAATAGCCCAGAATTTGGTCTTAAGTTAGAACAAGAAAGCCACCTAGGAACAGTATTTCTTTTAAATTACTGCACACTATGAGATTACTTGGGGGGCAGATGAAGGTGGAAATAATAGAGTTCAAAATATTGTATTTCAAGAACAAGAAATAGTGTTTAGCAGGCCTTTTGAACATTTTGAACATGTCTAAAAGCAAAAAAACAGAGCCTAGCCTAAATATTAAACATTAGGGGAAGATTATTTGCTCAGATCTCTGTTTTATGCTGCACAAAGAAATAATAAACAAGGGTGCTGGATTTGCTACACAGAGTGCATTCTGCTTTATGAAGCTAGATGCAAATATGGGGTGGTAATCATCAGTGTTTATCATTTTACAGTCATGATATGGTCTACAGCTTGGAGGCAAACTGCCTTAGAAAAATGGGCCTCTCCAGCTTCGGCAGTTGCCCCCGGAGGAAGCACAGGACCAGACCAGGCCTCCTCCTTGAGCTTTACAGTCAGAGCATCAATAACCAAGTGTCCAATAGTGGAAAGGCCCCTGGAGCAAGCTCATCATGGCTTGGGCAGTGTGAACCCTCATCATTTTGGTGATGCTGCTTTGAGCGAGACTTGCCACGTGCTGCCAATGTTTCATTTCCAGCGGATCTGCTGTGACTCATTTGAACTGACCAGGGACAACAGTCAGCTCCTGAATGCAAGCATCTCAAAACAGTCATTGAAATGGGGCCCTCAAGGGCTAGAAATCCTTCTGGTTTCACCTCTTCCTGGCTGATGGTAGTGGTTGGATAGTGTGGAAGGTAAGATAACGCCGAGGAAACTGGGAGCTGGTTTAGTTAATACTGCTTTTTCCCTCTGCAATTCTGGAACAAAGCCTTTTCTTCTGGGCCAAACAAACCATAACTATAACAACTGCTGTTAATTGAGCACTCTACTAAATACTTTATCATGCAGCTTCCAATCTAAACATTACAGAGACCCTGTGTAGTAAGTATTTAACAAATAAACAGTGGCACAGAGAGGTTAAGTAATCTACCTGAGGTCACACAGCTAAAGAATAAAACCCAAGCCTTAATAAGTCAAAAGCTATTAACAACCACACTATAGATGGTTTTCATGAGCCATACTGATGTTAGCGCCCAAATTCTTGACTCTCAAATTTATCCTCTTATCCTACTTCTGCTTGTCTATCATCACAACCCTTCTTTCCTATACACAATTTTTATCTCATTATTCTGTTAAATGATCTTTTTAAATTAAATGTGTTTTGCTTTCAGGATTATTCTTGGTGTCTTGGTTAGACAATATCATCGACCTGGTCTATGGGAAACTGACAGAAGAGTGTTCAGCAGGCAGAGGCCAACGTCCTGTCCCCAGGAGCCCATCTACAATTATGCATTCTAATTTTGAATTTTTTTTTCAAAATGACACCCCTAATTCTATCCCAGACCCCCAAAAACCCAGATCCATCTTCACTATGGAAAACAAGCTGTTTGAAAGTTGCAGACAGGCAGACCGTAGTGGGAGGAAAATAGACCCCAGTGCCTCAGAAGTTCAAAGCCAAACACAGAGGAAAAGAGTGCAGAAGACAAGACTGAAGTGGAAGTCAGAAAGCACTGCAAGTCTAAGAGTAAAAGAAGAGAAAACTAGCTAGGACAAAGAATAAGTGCAACAGAAATGGTCCATGTTGCAGATTAACGACTAATGAAAAGAATAAAGTGAGATTCATTCACTATACCTTCAACAAATACGCACTGAGGACCTGCTATCTTTCTAGAACTGCTTACAACAGTGAAAAAAGAAAAAAAAAAAAAGCAACCTGTTTGTCTTCTCTGTGGAGTGCACAGATTTTAGGGAGTAAGACAGATATGGACCCATAACTATAAAGTTTGAAGAGAGTTTTAAGGCTCTGCAAAGTGCTTTAGAATCTGAGAACTGAGGGCTACTAAATGTTGTCTAGCAAAGATTACAGGGATAAGTGATAAAAACACTGCATGGAAAATGCACCAAAGAAAAAGAAAGATCTTAATAATGCCCTTTCTCTCCTTGTGCTCAGACCAGCCTAGTTTATTCAGAAGTTTATTGAGTTTCCTCCATACTTGACTGTTCTGTTTTTATAACCATTTTCTGCCGACTACTCTGAGGTCTGTTTAGGGATCATATCCCATGATAATTCAGAAAGGAAGATGATAGTGTGTCTGTGTATTTTTTTTTTTTTTGCCATTGAAATGTGACATATTTGGGTGCCCAATAAGCAAACACAGATGTGAATGAAGCTAAATAACGGAAGGAAGTAATGACGGAAAACTGAAAGTGAAAAGGCCAGGCAGCAGATTTCACAAATGATTTGAACCCCGAAGGTCAGAGCGTATCAACCCTATGGTTGGGCTCCCACACAAATATCATATTACAGGAAATTTATACCGGAGAAGAATTAAAAGTGCACTAAAGGGTAGCCACGATCAAAAAGTCTTGGTATGGAGCAGGCTTAGTAACTAAGCTCTATGGAAAGAGACCACTGCGTGGCATAAAGTGGTGTCCTGAGCCTCAGAAGAACTGCAGTTACATGGCTGGAAAAAAGGAGAGATGTAAGACCAAAAACTCAATGAATGAACTATAGAAGCAGTGGGACCAATCTGGTTCCATGTGGAGTAATTTGGGAAGTGATTACCAAAGTCAGCAGGAGATGCGGTACATGTGCGAACACTAGAGAACTGGGCTGATGCTGAGACTCCAAAGTGCATGGCTGTAGTGAGTACCAACGGTGAGAAAGGAAAGAGAGCGCTCCTCTGTCTCCACTGCTTCCAGAATGCCTTCTTCTATTTTGGATAGTGAAGAAGAGGCTGTATCCAGGGCTGTTAGCAACATGACCAACTCTTCAGGGCTAATGAAAAATGTCCCCGATTGACAAACAGCTATGAAAGCCAGAAAGTAAAAGGGGGGCACAGAACGTGAGCCAGAGCATCCCCTCTCATAAGATCAAGAAATTTACAATGAAATCAACAGAAATATCTGGCCACTTAGCAAACACTCCTTCTCCTAGGCTATGAAAGGAAGAATTTTTCTACGGTATAGTTAAGAGAATTGCATACAAGTCCTAGAAACCCCTGCTCATTTACTGACTGTTGCCATTACCCACCTCGGCTTCTGTCCCCTGTATAACCTGTCTGGCTACTTGGGTAATGGTGGGGGAGCCCTTCCCAGCAGCTGTCTGTCGGGGAATCCTCAGTATTCCCTCCCTGGACCACAGGAATGGGTGCTTCCGCACAACCACCCTGGGTGATTGGATGACGTTTCTCAGTGTGAAACTCTGTCTCACCACCCTTTCATTCATTCTCTCGCCAAATACGGTTGACACGCTGTCTGCATATCATGTACGTATTTAGAGATACACATAGTGAATGGTATTAAGGAGAAACTGTTGGTTGACACCAACTGAGGAGTTAGGCAGATCTGCAAAAGATGGCCTCTCCCCGCCGTCACCCCAGCACCAGGGGCTTTCTGATTATCTCAAGGACTGTTCAATGACTCTTCAAACAAAAACTTGTTTTCAGTTTTAAAATGTGCTCATACCTGACTGCCTTTTAAGGGCGGGTGTAGGTGAGGCCGTAAACGAATATTTCAGGGCTTTCCAAACTTGCACGTGGCTTAAGTGGAGGCCAATTCTCATCACGGTCTTAGTGGCTTTGTTTCTAACTGCGCCAGGCTGGCTGGTTACCATAACTCTGGTCCTGACAGGTGGATATGGGGTCAAACCCCAGGGCTGGAAGTTTGATTAGAGTACGGCCAAAGGAGTGTAGAAAAAGAAGCAGCATCAATGTATGTCATAATAAAAAATATTATGTTGTGGTTTTTTAATCATTCTAAATAAACATTTACTTTCTAATTTTGTATTTGTACTTCTGTTTTGTTTTCAAAATACTTGCCCACCTTAATTGTGTCTGAACCTGGACCTGCCTCTGGCGGACGGACACAAATTCCTCTTTCTTGGTTCTGCTGCTCTCTAGCGATGAAAAGTCATCTATTTATTGCTGTTGTTATAATGATAATGATTATAATAATAATAATTTTACTTAATGTTTCCTTACAGCATGCATAAGAATATCTTCAAGGCATGGCAATAGTTATCTATTGAAAAGTACTTGGCATGTTAAAAATAGTATATTATTTAAGGCATGATTTAAAAAGCCACTAGCCCTCCTTACCTCAGTTTAGAACTGCACCTACTGCTTCAGCCTCAGAGGTTGCCTTTGGGACTTGTTGTTTGGCTCTGGAATTCTTGGTTATTTTTTAATGTATTTAAGCCCTGACTCACTACCTAATCCCAAATGCCTTCAAATGAATATTGAATTAATTACTTCCTTATAGATATCTTTAGACCTCACCAAAACACTGTATATAAGTGCTTAATAAATATTAGTGGAGTTGTTCAATTGGCTTGATTTCTAAGATTTTGCACCCTAATCAACCATTCACCCATCCATTCATCCATCCACCCATCCATCCATCCATCCATCCATCAGCTGCTGTGGCTGAAGTAGGCTGGAGGACCCAGAGCCCAGTTTGTCTGGCTTCCTCTTGGCATCATTGGAGGCTTACAGCTCTGGATGGGAGTGGGTGATGTGTGCAGATGGCTATCCCCAGAACATCACTCTCCCAGGTGCCATGCCAGGTGCCTCTCCTCCAAAAGCTGTTGTGGGAAAGGCCAAGCAGCAAAGAGACAAATCATAATAACCTTGCCTGAAGGAGCTAAGGGAAGCTACGCAGAGGGGATCTCTTTTGAGGTAGGCCTTGAAGAACAAGGGGACATTCCAGCAGGCATAAAAAGTAAGGAGCACTCCTAGGACAGGCATCAGCACCCACAAAGGCACGGAGATAAGAAAGCATATGCCAGTGAAGAAGAGGGGGGTCCTCTGTGGCCCTGACACCGTCCACATGGAGACGGAGCGTAGGCAGCGGCACAGTGAGAGCGTTGACTCTGTCCTAAATTTTGTTCTTTATTCTAAACTCAACGAGCAGCCACTGAAGTTTTTAAACAGGGTGACGTGATCAGCCTTGCATCTCAAAAACAATATAGAAACACCCCATGGAGTCTGAGCTTCCAGAACTGGAATCTTATATCCAGATTCCTAAACGGTTTGTCACTTGGTGTATGATGACAATGGATTTCTTTGGGATGATTCACAGAAGCCACCATCACAGATTCAGCCCCTCTGATGGTAATGGACTGTAATCTGAAATGGGAAGCTTCTATAGTATCGTGGAAAGAGAAAGAAAGCATATTTGAAATACAACTCCCTTATCTTAAAAGTCTTCAAAAAAGTAAGAATTCTGGGACTATCATATTTGCTCTCTTTCTCTAACTGCATTTCTTCTAAACAATTTTCTGAGATTTCTCCACTGATTAAAGTTAGGATTTCACTGCGGGAATCCTTGAGTTTTAGCCAAACATAGATTACTCTTTGGATAATACTGTGCACAGTAAGATGGAATATGCCTACTTTTGTGTATCTAAAAATGATTAAGAAGTTCTGTCCTGAATGTGAAAACCAGAATGAAATGATACACATTGGGCACAAAGCGAAGAAGTAAAGTACCACCCGGAAGGCAAAAAATATGGGTTCCCCATAGGCATATCTGCAGTTCTATCAAAAATATGATAAGGCAAAAGAGCTGCTTGCATTAAGACCCACGTCTCTGAATTCTCCAGAATGCAGCCACCAGTCAAGTGTGGGGAGACCCAGCACTTTCTTGGGCAGATCCTCAGTTTAGAATGGCGTCCCCAAAGAGCAGAAATGTTAATTATTAACCTCGATGTGGAGCCCCACATTAAGAGTTCATATTTGTAAATGCTTTTCAATCCTCAGATAAGCTGTTTTCTCTACCAGCGCTCCCTCAGTAACTCCAAAACGTTTTTCTTTTTTCGTTTTTCTTTTCTTTTTTTTTTTTTTTTTTCCAGTTGAGACCTGGGGTGGGAGTTGTGTTTGAGGAGGAAGAGAGTTAGAGAGGTCCTCTCTACCTGGGAAAATGCTAATTTCTGTTTTTTAAGAAAATAGGCTAAAAAAAGGCTCAAGGGAGTATAGGACATCAAAGAACTCTTTTAAAACAACTTTTTCGATGATTTAAATGAAAATGAGGCAGACATATATGGATTAAATTTTCCCTTTAAAGCAGCCTGAGGTTTAAAGATTAAGGGGAAGAGAGACGGAGGTAAAATGTATTGGGGGTTTGTTATCAGAGTTTCAACTAACCTGAAACCAAGTGCATTAACCCGTGATGTGGCCGCGCGCGTCCCGACACGCACGGCCACGCTGCGGAAGCACGCATGCGCGCACACGGGCGCCACGTGCCCGCGAAGCGGTCCCTGCACAGCTGATTTATGCAGCTTGCCAGCAGAGAAGTAGGCCACGCCAGCCTTGAAAGCACCTTAGTTTGGTTGTTTTTACTCATGAAGGACATGTTGTCCTGTAATTATTCTGTCATTTCTTAAAAGGTGAAATGCTTAACAGGTTCGTGCTGTATGTGTTGCTGTGAGTGTCCTTGTCAGAGCACGTCTGTGCGAGCTGGAATCCCCTTTCCACAGCTCCTTTATGAGGAACAAAGAGGAACTGGACATTTTAAAATGTGTTGAAGAATCTAGAGAAAAGAATATTAGTTGGGGAGGACATAGATAAGATACAGAAAAATCGCAAACAACATTCCTGTTTCCTCTTTGGGCTCTCAAAACACCGACAAAATACTTTTCGTCGTTAGCTCTTTTCTTTTTCTTCCTCTCTCCGTCAACAAACAAGTATAATTCTGTATCTGTATGTGATAACAGAATAGGGTAGGGCAAAAATAGCTAATGTTTAACTCAGAGACAAAATGAAAAACATACAACTCCAACCAGTGTAAATGTTAGTTATGTTTTAATACTTAGGAAAGTCCAAAGGAGATGCTGGCATTGATCAGGTTAGTTATTTGTTCTCTTTATTACTGATAAAACTTGCCAGGTTAGTGAATCGAGAAAGAAAAGTCTTCGAGCCTCAAATAATCAGGAATTTTACCATTTCAAAGATCAAATGCAATAGGAATGCAGCTTTTTTTTTTTTCCATATCAAAATTAATCTTTCAGTTTGAAAGATCTTACTGTGAAATGTTATAGGGCATTCCTGGGCCAAGTCAGGATGAACAGTTAGCAGGCTTATCATCAGCTTAAGAATGATGTTTAAATTTCATGAATTGTGAAATGACTTGCCTTCCCTAAGTCCACAGGAAAGTCAGATCAATAGGTGAGATGTCTGTGCATGATACAGCTTTGTAGGAATATGAAAGCAGAAGTCTAACCTTTGTGCATGATATAGTCAGGTACTTTCTGGTGAATTCTCAAGAGTAAGCCTCTTCTAAAGGTTCTTAACCCATGGTCATTAAACACAGCTACTCATTCACTCAGACCAGCCCGCAGCAACACAAGCACTGGTGACCCTGTCAGCGACCTGCCCTCTGCCAGGGCATTTGAATAATCAAGCTCCCCTTCTTAGCCTCTAACCTCTATGCTATTGCTCAGAAATCCCTTTTAACTCGAACTTTTGAAAATGTGACCTGAAACCATCATGGAAGTCAAAGCTGAGACAGCTGGTGCGTGATGGCTCACAGCTACAGTGCTGTTTATGTTTGGAGTCCTTTCAGATTGTCCATGGCATCAACTTTGCTGGTTAGTGTTCTTGCCAAACCGATTGTTACCTGTTTTAGATATTACCCTTGAATGGATGCATAGTGACTGCTGTCTGGAAATCCCCACGTCAACGTCACTACCACTGCCACCGACTTGGTTCAGGCCTTTGTCGTATTTCACAAAGACTACGGCAGTAGGTCCTGAAATGGCATGAGATCAGTTGGGTTCACCGCAGGATACAGACACGCAGACCAGGCAGGCAAGGCTGCCCACTAGGGCTTTATTATGATGATAGGTTTAGAACCTTCAAGAAAAAAACAAAAATAGATTTAGTGAAGACAGATACAAAGAGGAGTTTGGGTTCAAGAAAGATAGGCCGATGTCAGAGGAAAGAGGGGATTCTGAAGATGAAAGCACGCACATACTTAGTGTCCTCCGGCCAGCCTCTTAGCCTTCTGTCTGAGTCCCAGGTGGCTGTAGAGAAAAAAACAAAAATTAATTTCATTTCAGTCTCGGCAGAGCATTGGAAGGATAGCATTTGGCAACATTGATTTTAGCATCTTCTGCAACCAAGGGAAGAGGAGACTTTGCAGAGACCTCAGCTCCATATGTAGTGTTGGTGGGGTGCCAGTGGGTGGCCACAGGAACAGCAGCCTTTGGCCCTTAACTGTGTATTAGCCACAACACAGCCCTTTGGACATTGACAGCCATGAGGTACATGACCTCAGAGAGCCAGTGTTCTCATACATCCATTCCCTGATTCCAACCAGTATTATAATCTAATGTTATTGTTCATGTTATCTAATATACTGTTATTATCTACTATATTACAAGAACTAGGGGTTCCGGATACAGCAGTTTAAAAAAAATCTACTTTTTCTGACCATTAAGTTCAGTGAGAGATATATTTTCCCATCCCAGTTGGGTATACACACATACACATGTACACACAGCTCCACGTGTACTGAAACACAGTGTCGTGAAACAGTGCGAATCCTTGCCATACAAGACACTCGGATGTTTTCCACACCCAACCAATATGTTCTATTAGATTGTATCCTATATTCTTTTATTTGAAAAATAGGATAGTTAGTCCTGCTAAATTGTTGTATGGACCACAAATGGATTCTGACCCACAGTATGAACAACACTTTTCTTATAGGAATTACAACTGTTAATATTTATTAAGCATTTACTGTGTGTTAGGTACTGTTCCAAGTACTTTACATATAGTGCTTTATTTAGCCCTCATAGCTTGACTGCATTCGCTCAGCTAGTAAGTGGGGGAGGCAGAATTCAGTCCCAGGCACTCTTCCTCCAGATTCTGCACACTTAAACGGGGAGGAAAGAAACAGTGAATGATACAGCATAACCGAAGGGACTGGACCTTGGAGGAGACGACTGTGAGGACTCTTAGATCTATTTAGGAAAAAAAAAATAGTGGGAGTGGTTTGTGAATAGTCAGAGAAATAATGCCTTGTGACTGTTACTGCAAAGCTATTTTTACTTTCAGGCTGTTACGACCCAGAAAGTGCTGTCTCACTTCATCTCTGCTTCGGTTAGAGTTGAATGTTTTCAAAGCCAATCTGATGTTTTCATCCTCTGACTTCAGAACTTTGAGTGGAGTTCCGGAGACCACTTGATAAAATCCACCAGCCTTGGTATGAGGTGTGTGTCCCTTTCTGCCCTACCCCTGACTACCCAACGGGTAGTCAGCCTCAGTTCCCATCACCCCCACAATGATCGTGGACATGACAGACAGGACTTAGTTCTTGGCAGTCACCAAGCATATCATGGCCTTTCCCGCCTCCGTGCTTTTGTATACGCTCTAGGTTTCCACATATGCTTTCCCTCTTGCCTGGGATTCCCTTCTCATCATTTACTGTGAAGTCAGTTCCTTGATCAGAAGCAATGAGATATAGAATCCCATGACAGTGGATAAAGCATTCTGTTTAGCTACAGATGGTAGTTTTGGCAGAAGCCCTGTGTGCAGGGAAGGCAAATCCATACTCAGAATCAGTGTCCATTCCAGTAAGAGCAAAGCATTGCCTCTTCTGTAATAAAAAGTAGTCCAGTGAACTCAACCAGGTGGCTGGATGCTAACCCTAGAGAATGACATCATATCATGTCAGGGACTCTGTCTCTGATGCTGACATACTGGTCACTTAGCAATGGCTGAAGCCAGGTCAGTGTTGGTGAACAAAAGTCCGAGTTGCTGTGTCCAGATATAACCGCCATCCCTGCCTCCATAGCCACCTGGGTCATGAACCCCTTGGGCAATGATGGGGGTGACTGAGGGAGGAGACTTGCTTGTACCCACAAGATGAGTCATCCTATCCACTTGGTCAATAAAATTCTCTTCTACTGAAGTCACCCTTTGGTGAATATTCACAAGGGACAAAAGTCTACCTACATAGCTCTTCCTTAAATTTTCTTTTCAGCGATTTTCTAGTCATCCTTCTAAGTCTCCAGCCGTCCAACCAAACCACCGGCCACAGCTCGGAAATCTATATAGACTCTTACCTCTTGTCATGTCTCCTTCCAGTGTGTATCCAGGTGTCCTGCTCGAAGGCCTGCTCACTGGTAGGATTTTCCTTCTCCGCTGTCCTTCAAGGATGTCCCAGAAAGGGACTGTCATGCTGCACCGTCCACTTCTGGGTGGTGCCTGAATACTGTGCAGAAATATCTGTAAACTGGGTCAGAGCTTTTTCTTCCTCACCAACTGGTTGTAGGAAATATATACATGTATATATACATGTAATTCAACCTCACTCATAAATAAATTAATACAAGATAGAATAAAAATATCAGGTTTTGAACAGTTGAGCTGGATCTTATGAGGTAGCTGAAGTTGTACATATATTAAACATTGTGTATCATTAAAACCTTTCCATTTCAAAAAGCACAGTAAATATAGTATCATTTCTCAGTAAGTTCAGCACAGCCAATTTTTCTCCTCTACCACTGGGCTGGATAGTTCCTTTAGTTAAGCATCAGATAATATAGTTATTATTAGACAAGTGGCTAGAAAGCATGCTATAAGAGGTACATACAATAACTTTAAACACCAGAGGAGCAACTTCAGAGGAAGATGCTAACCATGCGAGCAGCATGTGGTAACTGAGACCTTAAAACAGAAGAGCAAATTCACACTTTGATCTCATACTCCAAATAAATACATAAATATCCAAGCAAGCCAATCAGCCATTCCATCCAGGAGAGGAATTACTTTCAAAACCATTTATTAAACTCTATTTCAATGATAAAACCTGTTTATTGAACACCTATCTTCTTCCAGGAACACCCGAGGCTCTGGGGATAAATGGCTGGACAAGCCTTGTTACTGTAGGTATTTTACACCAAAGACAAAACACATATCTCTGCTCTTAAGGGGCTTGCATTCTGAAAGATATAAGGGATAATTATTGGCAGTGTTTACTGAAGCTCATATAAACTTAACTCCCTCTATATATCTATATATAAACATAAATAAATAAATTATATACATCTTTATATATTAATGATAAAAGAGAAACATTACTTATAGCTGAGAATAATAGCATGGAATAACAGCATACAGTGTTTATTGTATGCCAAACAACGAGACACACTGTTTTTATACATATTAGCCACTTAATAGTTATAGAAAACTTATGATTATTATTATCGCCATTAAGCAAATGAGACCATTGAGACTTCAAGAGATCACTTAACCAATGTCCCCAAACTAGTTTAAGATAGAGATGGGATTTCTGTTTGAGTCTAAATCTCAAGTTCTTAGTCATCAAGCAAAGTTCTTACAAATAGATAGCCAATGAATGCTTCAGTCTCTCCACAGTAAGAACTTTGAGTTGACCCTTTTACCATGGTTATCCATCCACAACTTGCACGGTGTAAACAGTAAAAAGTGCTAGGTTCAAGTACCCACTTCTTTATTGCCTGATTATGTGACCTTGGCAAAGTCTTTTAACCTTGCCCAACCTCAATAACTTATTTGCAAATGGATTACATAGTAAGTAGCTTCTATTATTGGCAACTCTTAGATGTTCAAGTGTTCTACAAATTGAAAAGTTGAATCCAAATGTAAAATGACTGCCATATGCCTTCTTTGCAATGTCACAAGAGGCTAAATGAAAGTTAAAAATAGTGCCAATTTTGGAAATTCTCTGTAGTACTATTTTACCCAAGAATTATTATCGTTCCCACTATAAAATATAAAATCAAAAGAAACCAACTCAAGAAAATCACTAATCCCTGAAAGAATTTTATGGGAGAGTTAGAAAGATCTCTATCTGAAAGGCAAGAGAGTGAGGACCTATACAGATCGGCAGAGTGGTGTCAGCCAAGTCATTCAATATCCTCAAGTCTCAGTTTCCTCCTTCGTAAAACTGTGGGGTCAAGTCACCTCCAAGTGCCTTACAGGTTTGACATTCTATCAGTCAAACCTTCAGGATCCTCTGGCTGTGACCACTGCCTTTCACTTTACTCTGACCACACTGGAGAATCTTACAAAATCTTTCACCCAATTGATCTGAATGCATTTTAGCCTCAGAAACTCTAAAGACAGTGTGCGGTTTGCTTTGCTTTTCTGAATTGAATTGACCTCTCAAGCTTTGTGAATCGTATCTTTCACTGACTTCAGTACCTGACTGCTTAATCCCTGGAAATTAATTGAGGGAATTTGAGTTTGAATTTCCCTGGCATTACTGGTGTATGGAAAATCTTGTTACTTAAATCTCACTTTTGTGTGTTACATTGTAATTTTTAAGAGATCATCATAGCAGTCTCCTTTTTCTGTTAACAATCTCTGAAAATCCAAATGGGTTTATTTCTTAAATTGCTAACAACCTTACCCAGTCAGACAAATTATCAAGTATATGGACTACAGTTGAACACAAACTCATTTTATGTGATGAAGACAAGAAAAGTACAAAGATTTCCATTTTGAGAGTAAAACTGCCAGGGTGAATTACTTGAAATGCAGTTCAACATGATGAAATGCCATAAATTATACTGAAAATTGCTTTGTGTAGGTATTCAGCTCTGTATGTTTTTATTGATAAAGCAGCAATTTCCCTTCTATCCCCTCCTTTTTTTTTTTTTCCCATGGGGACCAACAAGTACTTTACCCTGGAAAAGAATCTGACTTCTATTAGCTGACTACAGCATCTGTACAAAAAAACTCCTATTGTCTTACGCTAATTTTAGCAGAATAAAATATCCCCCTCCCCCCGGCCCACCCCCAGGAAGGTCTGCCTGGTACCCTCACCTGCCTTGCATCCTTTTGGTCTCTCCTGTAAGAGCCGCTCAAGAGAGCAAGTCATGCCCCTCAAGTTAAAAGCAGGGACCAAGGTGAAAGGAAAGGATTCTCAGATACAACGTAACAAATGTACTGCTTCATAAAGATGCTTTTCCAAACAAAAGTCTGGCAGAGCTCAGGCATCAGAACAGAAGGTAATACAGAGTTCTACCAGGCTGCGCTCAAAGCTCTCCATGCAGGCTGGATGACGCCCCACACGGTGCCCCCAACTGCGCATGCGTTCTGGCAGTCAGTCTCCTGCTTACGTTCTGCCATTTGATTTTCAGGAACTTGCTAGAGTACACAAAAGTATATATATATATATGTATATATTTTAAAAAATCAGGGTTTTAAAGTTCCATATGCTTAGGCAGAGCCTTCGCTCACGAGTGGGCAGACGCATTCCAAAGAGACCTGTTTGAAAGCTTGGGCAGAACTCTGCCGAGTCAGGGAGGAAAGGGCCTCGTTCCCTTTGCATTAGTCACTCGGTGAAAGATTAATCCTAATGAGCTCCTTTCCACAGGCAGGCACACCCAGGCTTTGCATTACATACCTACGATTTCTCAATATTTAGGCCAAAATGTGTACACTCAGATGCGGAGAGATATCGTGTTTCCAGAAACCATTAACTACGGTATTAACTGTAATAACTTAGTGAGGTTAAGGAATGAGGCCCAGCAGGGGGCTGTGCGGGGTTGCCGGGGAGGCCGTTGTTCAAAGCAGGGTAAAAGAACACGCTGATGGAACGGGGCTTTCAGAAAACAGAGCGAGAGGAAAAAGCCAGTCCCCCATCTTTTTGTCTTACCTGTTCTTCGCTGCCATTCCCTTCCTCGGTGTCTTCGCTCAGTCAGTTTTCAGCAGGCAGTGCTGCTGGCTTAATTGATTCCATCAGTTAATGGTAGCCCCTGTGATGGGGTTTGATGTTTTTTACTCAAGAAGTCAGCACGGAGAGAGAACTTCCTGATAACTTTGTCAGACCCTGGGAGAACCATCACCCCAGGATGGCTGCATTTGACCCAAGCAGGTGCCACAGCGTCTGTGCACCACAACACACCTCCATGCCCACCTACCCACCCGCCCACTGCCGGGAGCTGGTGGAGAGGCCTGTTGTGGTGACTGATTTTCTAGGAGTTAAGAGTTTATGCCAAGCCATCCTTATTCTGCTGTGATTCTGAAGTTAAATCTCACTTATATTCTATGACTGCTTTGCCTTATGAAAAGGTTTCTTGAAATCTTATTTTTCTCACCTATCTCTTGGGACTTTCGTGACTATTGAGATTGAGAAGACACCAAGGTAAAGAAACTGGAAGAGACACAAAAATTGACATAAAGTAAAAAGGGCATGTGAAGCAGAGAGAAAATAAATCCAGTCAGGGATAGAATTCAATGTGACTTTAAACTTAATGAATTTAAAAATGAATGTTCATTTGATTGAATGCTGTATACAGTCACATATATAGCACAATGCTGGTGGATGTCAACTTAACAAGCAGATCATGAGACATTCCCTTATTTTAAAAGGCTGACATTTTAGTGGGAGAAACAGACCAACAATATTTGTTACCATTACTTTTGTCATTTGTGCCAAACTTTGAGTGTAAACTCAAACAAGCTGTGTCACGTTAACCCTCCCTACGGAAGTGATTAAGTACTAGTAGAATTAAAAATTAAGTAACTCTGCCCAAGATCACATAACTACTAAAGAGAGACTCTAGGAATCTTCTAACCTCAGGAATCATGTTCTTTAGGATTATGATTTAGTGGCTGGCCAAGGAGACAATGAATAATAATTTCAGCAGATTGGGAGAAAAAAAGCTAAAAAGAGAGGTAGGAAAAAGTTCTTGGGGAGAACAAAATAAGGAATAATTTAAAAAAATTTTTTTTATTGAGGTATAGTCATTTTACAATGTTGTATCAAATTCCAGTGTAGAGCACAATTTTCCAGTTATACATGAACATACATATATTCATTGTCACATTTTTTTTTTTTTTTTTTTTTTGCTCTGAGCAACCACAAGATCTTGAAAAGCATTTCAGTGGGAAGTTGCTTGCTGAGCTATGACTGTTTCACTGCCTTCAAGATGTTACCAAGAGTCTAGACTGTCAGCTGAAGTGTTTGGTTGTTGTTTTAGGAACCAAGGTGCCCTCTCACCTTTCTGACTCAGGGTAAAAGCCTCAGGCTCTGTGAACTTAATCCCCAGCATGCTTTGTTTTGCAGGAAGCAGCAGAGTGATAGATGTGTACTCACACCTGAGATGAACAGCCTGTACACTCCAAGAGATACTGAGACCAGGAGAACTTGCAGAAGCAGCAGAAACAGCCAGCTGTATGCACTTAGCCTTCTTTTCTCCATGAGAATGTAAATTTCCTGAGAACTGGATACTCTTTACCTTGTATGTGGGTACAACGCCAGCAACTCAAACAGTTCTCCGCAAATACTATCAAATAAGTTAATGAGTGTAAACAACTTTAGCGGACTGGGAGAGAGCAGGCTGTTATCAGAGAGCAGAGAGTCTGCCAGGTAACATTAGCTTTTTTTTTTTTTTTGTTTTGGCTTACCATTTGTTCATTTATCTCAGACCTTCCTTCTGCCCTTCTGCTGGATTTGAAGTATATCTTTCAGTCATTTCTACACTGAGAGTCTACTTAAGATAAACTCAGTTTTTGTTTCATAAGAATATTTCACTTCACCTCCATTCTTCAATGACTGTTACTTAAGCATATGTCATTGTCTGGTTCCGTACTTGACGGTTGACTGTTGACCCCTCCCGGGCCCTACCGCTTGCTTCTTCCCGCTGCACGTCTGGAGAGCTAGTAAGAAAGCCTGCGTGCTCTCCCCTTTAGAGCCAACAGGAAGCTCAAATTGTGCAAATGTGGTCCACATGAGAGAACTTATATCAAATCCAGCCCATAATCACCATAAACCCCAAGCCACTTGCCTCTCCCTGCTCTCAAGCCATGTTTGGACCTGCTAGGGAGCCGGCCCTGCTCTCCCCAGAAAGCTTCACTATGTGAGTAATAAAGCTTTTCCATATCATCTTGGTGTCTGTGCGACATTATTAATTTCAACATCTGACCTAAATCTGGGGAGGCGGCGGATCCGTTCTGTCTTTGAGGAGTGACATGACAATCAGTGCAGCGAGCAGGGTATCCAGGCAGTGCCTTCTGCCACGGGGGTATTCCTTCTCGTGCTAAATGGCACTGCTGTCTGCTGACTAACACGGCCTTTAGTGTGCTGCTGCCTGCCGGCAAGCTTGCACTCTGAACCGTGCTTCTTTGTGCTGTATTTGCTGAGTCCTCCTGAACTGAAGTTGAAAGTTTTGATAAGTGGCATCTAAGGACTGGTGTATGGGCTCAGGGTCCTCCGTAAAGTGACACCGGGTTGTGTGCTTAGCACAGATCAAACTGAACGTCTCAGATCGAATTGTCTGTCTTGATTCCAGCATAAGCCATGAGTGATGCTAGGATAAAGGGAAGGACTCTTACCTTGTGACTTTTGGGTTTGTGTCTCCACCCGGATTGGTTTGCATCCTATACAGCTCTCAGGGGAAACACTGATGCTCTGTGCAATACACAGACCCACTGGGCGATCATTCACACGCGGGAAGAATACTCACCATGTGGCATGTTGAGGTCCACGCTCCCAAAAGCAGATGTCTCACCAGGTCACCAGGACCCTACAAAATGTCTTTGCCTCTGCTGTTATGTCTCAATCACACACACACACACACACAAAAAGTCCCCATAATTAGGGTTACGGGGTAACACCTATGACAACCCTGTGGCACAGCCAACTGTGTAATTCCACTATTACCATGGAGGAGAACCTTAACCCTGATGGTACTAACATGAAAATTGTAAGTATGAGCATGATGGATGGGACCACCCCAAAGAATAACTACTAACCGCAAAAACAAATAAATACATAAAAAAAGAGAAAACCTGGATATAAAGTAGGTAAGGAAACAAAAAACTGACCCAAAGGTCCATTCATCGACCCAATTGGAAATCCAAATTTACTAAAAGAAATTATACAACAAAAAGCCAAAAGGATGTAATTGTTTCTTGTGTCTCTATAGTACAGGTTCTGAATTTATCTTATAATATTGACTTTCAGGGCCTTAATCAATATTGGGGCTCGAATTACAGTTATACCTGGATATTCCACTAAATTTCAACACAACACCACCTGTAGTCTTAGGGGATTTACTGAACATAAAATAAAACGCTACGTGGTATGACGCATCTTCACCACCGGAACTACTGCTTTGCTTAAATCTCCCATGGTTATATCACTCATTGGCCTAAAATTCTCTATAATAGGCACAAATACTCTGACCCAATGATAATAAACTAAAATTAAGTCTTTGGCACTTACAATTGGCTTCATGAAAAGACCTGAGGGACATCCTTACCTCTCTGCCCCTGACTAAAATAGTTAAAATGCTCAATATGAATTAAAATACAGCTTTCAAGGATTGAAATCTATTATGCAAGCCCTGTTTCTAGACAGAGCGATTATCACCATTGTTTTTCTATTTTAAAAAATCCAATTTGGTCTGTTTTTAACCTGGAAAGAATGAATAACACCTTACAATGGATGATTGCAGCTGTAATGCTGTGATCCAAACATTCAATATTATTGGAATTACTGACTCCATACGATCAGTAACTGATAAGCCCTTTTCAGTCATAGCTAAGTCTATTCTGTGCCTATTTCAACAGCCTCTCAGGCAGTTTGCCTTCATCTTCAAAGAGACACAATACACCTTTACCTGGCTAACTAGGCACCCTCCTTTGGTGGTGGCAGAAAGTTCAAACCATGTAAACCTGGGATTGTGCAAGGAAACCCCACACCTCAGCCTCTAACTACACAACCATCGTAAGTCAGTCACCTTTCCCTCCATTCTCAAGCCATTTTTAGAATGGCTCAGGAGTCTGCTTTCTTCATAAAGCCTCATTCTATGATTAATCAAAAATGTTCATACTCTTTTTAATGTGTGTCAGTCATGCTATCTGGGCTAAATTATGTGGGGAGAGCCCATCCATCTCTGCAGGGTAAGTAGAGCAACATGCATTTCTAGCTGACGGCTGTTTGGTTTCAGCATACTGAAAGCATTACTTCACCGCCTTTTGAGTTTCAGTGCTGCTATTGATAATTCTGTTATTATTATAAGTTTATTCTTTCAGCATTTTCCCTTCTCTTTAGCTATTTTCAGAAGCTTTTTAAAAATTGGGTGTTCTGAAATTTCACTGTGGGGTGTCTAAGCGTAGACTGAATTATGTTTATCATAACTACTGGTACTTCCTGAATCTGATAATGCATGTTCACATCAATTTTGGAAGAATTTCTCAATTATTATTTCACATTCCATTTCATCATATTGTCTTCTCCATTCCCTCCGTTCTCTTTTCCTGGACCCTTTGGAATACATGTTTGACTTTTTTATTTGATCCTCTGTTTCTTAAACTCTCCTCCATATTATCCTTTTATCTTTCTGTGCTACATTATAAGGATAATTTCCAGAGGTATATATTCCTGTTTCTTAATTCTCTCTTTAGCTAAATCTAATCTTTTGTTTGAATAGATTATAAGTTTTATATTTTCAATGATTATATTTAAAAATGTTTACATGTTCTATTTCCTTCCTTTCAACAGCTGATGTGTCATTTTATTATTTTATCATGTTCTCACTGCCTTTTAAAATACTTATTTTAAACACAGTTATTTTACAGTATCTAGATTTCTTATGTGAAGGTAGAATGTCTAATCATATTTCCTCTACGTGATCACGATTGTTTATGATGAATATTTTCCAATGTGGAATTCTTTGTAAATTCTAAATTGTGAGCTCAGTTTGAATAGAAATTTATCTATGAGAATCATATTCAGCATGTTGCAGGCCTATCTGTCCATAAATGTTTTGTGTTTGCTTATACGTAGCATCCCAGCTGTGGTCTATGACGTGTAAATTTATTATTGCGTGGGGTCCTTGCTCATACTAGTAGAATAAATTTGAAAGCACCCCTGCCTAAAGAAAAGCATGAAGTTACAAAGTCTAAGTATGTAATTTTTTTCCTCATTAAAGGTTACATTTATACAGAAAAGCATAAGTGTCATTTTCCTATGCAAGTGGGCAGGATTTTAAAATTTATGCTGTATGGTTATAGATTTATAAATGGGCTCTGAGTTATGATTCTCTCTTACTAGAGTTTCTAGGTGCTGCTGTTCATTTCCTCCACTCCTGGTTGCTGAAGCTAGGACCCCTCCCCCTAGCATCGAAGTGATGCTCCAGCTCACTGCACTGCTGGTCAATTTCCTATCTATTTTTGAACCATGGGTTTTCCCCTGACTTCCTTATGATCTGACCTAGGCATTAAAAAAAATGTGTGGTATTCTTTTTTATCTAAAATGTTCTAGATGTTTCATTGCTGTGAGACTTTTCAAGCTATCTAGTCTGTTTAGAAATGGAAGTCCTCAAAAAGCATATCTTCCCTTTGTTCTGTAATATGTGTCCAGTGTGCTTTGAAAGTGGACAGCACTGGAACGTCAAACTGCACAGGTGTCGGGGTGCATTTGGAGTAAATAAGGGCGTGGGATTTCTACACATTAGCTTATGCTCTTTATGCCAGTAATTTCTCTGACGCAAGATGGAGAGTATCTGTGTTGTGTTGGTATGCATACATTCCTACCCATAAATGCATATTTATTTGTGTACATAAATGTATACATATATAGATGTGGATATTTCACCTTGGAAACCACTGCTTGTCAGCCTCTGATTCTCTTATCCAGCTGTGTTTCTTAATTACTTCTCCTGAGGGTAACACTCACCGTAGTTCCCAAATCAGTCTGGATTCAGAGTAGACAATGCTTATTTTCTCCACAGCCCCAGTGCAATGGCATCGGATCACCCCAGCCCTAACCTCCATGCCCCATGTTTTGTGTGCTGCTAATTAGACTAAGGACTCAATGCTCCTATAACAACTACTGAGCTGCTGAGTTAATGCTTTTCCTCATGTGCTCAAGTTCTTCGGCTGAGTTCTTTATTAGTTTTCTGCACACTGTCTTGAAAATTCCTATTCTGAGATGGCTTAGTTCTGAATCTGAATCTGCTCTGTTTTATTCTGGCCAATATCTTGCCCTGGGCACAGAACACCTGCCCCAGTTGCAGGAATGATGATAGAGGTGCTACAACCATCATCAAACTTCCTGAAGACCTCTCAAGTATAGAGCATCCTGGACTCTTTACCTACATAATTTGCCCATTGACCTGGGGTCCTGGGTCTTCTCTTGGGAAAATGGTATGTTATGTTTTCTAAGTTTTCTATTCCAGCAATGTTCTTTAGACATCACACCTTGCATAGCTCTTCCCTGTTCATGAGAGGTATCATAAATACTTACAACAAGTTTTCAGAAAAGTCATTATCAACTACTTGTAGTGGTTTTATATATATATAAAACCACTACATGGTTTTGTGTGTATATATATATATATATATATATATATATATATATATATACACACATACACACGTATATATTCTCTTCAGTTTATAAACAAAACACATAAATAGAAGATAACTGCCCAAATATTCCTCTGGGCTAATAATTTTGGTATTTATTTGCAAGTTAGCCTTAGCTATTAGTCCTCAAAATAGAGATAAGACCTCCTTTGGCTCTGAATTTTAATTTTTATAACAATATAATAGATCATACTTTCCATGATTGTCCTTATTATGAGCTTTCAATGCCTATTCTTTCACTAATAAACTTAAAGGACCCTGCAAACTCTACAATGAAAATTGGCCACGTGAAACCTACAACCTCAAGCACAGATATTCCCAGTATTTTAGTGATAGGACGGAACCTTCACTTCAGTCCTCTAAGAGTGTGGTACAAGGTGAGAAGAAAAGGACGGGTAAGATTAGTGGGCGAGGGACTAGGACCAATTAGAGGAGGAAGATGGTGCCAGCAAGATTTTAAAGAGAATGAGGGGCGAGTGGTGAGAGAGCTGGGAGATGAGGACAAAACTGGGAGGACGTGCAGGAGGAGCTATTCAAAGAAAGGGAAGACAGGTCTGCAAAGGAAGGCCTAGAGGGAGAGGGAAACATTTTCAGTTACCGAGACAAAGGAACTGGGCAAGCGCGTCTTAAATGGCAGAAAAAAGCAAAGACCCTGCTGAGAACGGCGGCCCTCTTTGGCGGGGGCACGGTAGGGGGTTGGTCTTTGGAGTTTGAATTTGGTGGAGTCTTCTGGCAAACTTTGATTCAACTGAATCTTGTAAAATTTATTTCTGGAATTTAGAATTGGAAAGTTGGATGTAACAGAATATTTAAGTAAAGAAAAAAAATATGTAAAATATACCAATAGCAAAAATACGAAGACAAGTCTTATGTAACTTTTAAAACATTAATCTTATTTTTTCCTCAGGAAATGATTATAATTCCATCCATAACCCTATGACAGATTAATTTGAAATTTAAAAAACCTTCACATGCTCAAATTATTCTTAATAATCTGGAGATAGAATGTGTTTTGCGGGAGTCAGAGATGAAAATATAGAAAAGTATGCCACCAAGTAGAAAACCAGCTGAGGCCTATTTTTTTTTTTTAAGTCTTAATATCTACTGAGCTGCCCACATAAAAGAAACATGTATCTTAACATATTTGTCCTATTCAAACATATTAGTCATAGTCAATGCTTTTTAAAATATCCCCGTAGATACACTTCATAAATGTAATTTAGAAAAACTTTGCTAATTTCCACTTCCCTAATCTGCAAACGCCCAGTTCTCACAAAGAACCCCACAGCCTCACTTCCTTTCTCAGCAGAGATTTAATAGCTGAGAGCTCTATCATGTTCTCATATTACTAAGACTTCATTATTTTCACATGCCACCCTACAGGACACTTACTAATATACTATTAAGTATTATCATAAATAATTAAAATGCAACCACACTCGACAAAATGAAAGAACAAAGTGTATTCTGTGTTGCAGTCAACTTGTGTGTATGTTGGCGAGAGCCAACTGCAGCACATATTTTAAAAATAGAAAATCAATTACCAAGAGCAACCTCCGTGGGACTGCAATGGGCCTCCCTCTCATTAGTGTGAGTTAGTGAGGGCTTTTTCTGGCTCCTACCTGCCAATTAAACCATACAGTCATTATATCATTATCACCGTTACACTGAAAAAAATAATTTGAGCACCAATAAAGCCTTCTTTCTGTGCCAGCCTTTTCCACATAGCCATGCTTTCCATTCTTAGTTGATTTGGCCCTAGCACTTTTGCCCACTCCCGCCCTTGCCCCCCCCACACCAAGGTAAGGATTTACTGTCCCATTAATTGGTCAACATGTATTTAGAAGCGCATAACATGTGGTCAGCACTATGTAGACAACGTTCAGGATATATAAGGGTAAGTGATGGGCTTTACCTTCAAGGAGCTCACAGTATAATTTGGGAAATAAGATTACCTTGGGAAAAAATAAAGGAGTGGCCAGTATCAGAACACATATCATTAAGTTTTAAACTGTGTGGTCTTCTCTCCTAAAGCTGCATGTAAATACGATGCTGAATCCAGAAAAACCTCCCAGATTCCAGGAGCCTGGATTACGTGCCGGGCATATGTGCTCTGCTGGCACCCTGCGTTTACTCTGTAAAAAGTTGCCCGATTACCTAGTAATAATGGAATCCATGTATTGTAGCCTAGCTTCTCTCACCAGACCACATGCAGCTTAAGGACAGGGGCTGGGACTTGGTCACAGCACTGTGTCCCCTCCTGCGGAGTGCCAGGCAGGGAGCGTGATCAGGAGCCCAGGGCCAGGTGAGGCTGGGGACTTCGGGGCTGAAGCCCCCAGGGCCTTGAACGTGGCCATGTTTCAGTTTGGCCTTCAACCTCGGAACAATGGAAAGCCAGTGAAGGCTTGAAGCAGGCAAAACGGCGCAAGCAGTTTCAAGTTTTGAAAAGAGCCCTCCCTCCAAATTGAAAAACAGAGAAAATGGATGCAGGGAGCTCAGATAATTTGAAATAAACATTTCGTTAAGTTGGGAGGGGCAGCCAAAATTAACATGTGCTTTGTGGTGTGATTTACCCAAATTTGGGAAATAGCCAGGTTTTCTTGGCCAGTAACATGGAAGTGTGGTTACTGCTCTGTTGTTACAGATTAGCTCATTATTTCTGAAAGTAAACAATTTAAATTACATTACTATCACTTTTGATGATTGTTGATAGTCTAGCGTATATACTGTGTTAGAAGTTGGGGATGGCTGTTAAAGCAAATTAAAAGTAATACAGAAATACATTGAAACAGTTTTACCTATTGTCTTAGCAGGTGGCTCTGCTGAGATATTCCAAATGGAACATTTTGCTTTCTAAATCTATTATTAGTTGCTAACCTTGCTAGGTGTGCAGCCCAAATTGCTACATTTTTAAATAGCGATTTGTCATCCCCTTTGTCAGGGAATATGAAGTTGTCCAATCCATGTGCAAGAAAATGAAATTAGATGGAGATGTTAGGATTCCCATGGTAGACTGGGATTATCTGGGGTTCCTAGGAGATGTGGCTCTGGGCTGGGTGTGGAGCAAGGGACTAGCATGAAGGTTTCAGGGTTTGCAGCTAATTCTACCTGCTCTTAGCAGGAACAATGGTGTTCTCTTCATGTTACTCTCTCTGCTTGAAACCTTTCAACGGCTCTCCGATGCTCTTTGGATCACTTCCAAAGCTTTAATAGGGTCTGCCAAGCCCCCGCATGGACTGGCTGCCTCCTACCAACCACTCCAGCTGCATTTCACACCTTTCTCTCCAGGTGTTCAGGTAAGTTCCTTAAGTGTGCCCTTCTTCCTTTCACAAAGGATGTGTGACCTCTTTCCACACTCCGCTTGGATTGCTCCCTACCCCATTCCCATCCCTGGCTCCAACTCTAGCTGTTTAATTGATTCCTACAGTTTCTTTAAATCTAAGTTCAATAATTACTTTTTCAAGCAAGCCTTCTCTGAGACCCTCTCATCACTACCTCCACCCCAGACGAGGTGAAACTGGTTCATTTTATGCCCACAGAGCACTCAGAATTATCCTTCACAGCAGTTACACTTGCCCCTTTAATTAATTTATTTACATCATTATTTGATCGATGCCTTTCTGTCATCAAACTGAGAGCTCTGTGGGATGGTAAGCATGTCTATTTTGGTGCAACATTACATCCCTAGGGTGATGTAAACCCGACACGTAGTAGGTGCTCAAGAAATAGTTTGAATAAATAACTGGAAGAATGCATAACTTGAATAATAATGTGTTCCTTAATTCTCTTCCCTCTCTGTGATAGCCATTTGCTGGAACTGTGTTTTTCTCTGTATTTCACTTGGGGTCACCTACTCTCTTAAGTGCAGTTGAGATGCTCTCGACTCCCTATGTAGACTAGCAGGTGATAGGATGGTACCCACCTTGGCAGAGGCTTAATTCCAGGAAGCCCCATATAAGCCCACAAGGGGAAATACTTCAGCTTCCCACTGTGCTTTCTTGCAGTTGAGAAGAGACAATAAAACAAAAATGCAAAAAGGCCAAGAGGCCCTAAAGAGATCTCGGGCGCACTAGACCTCTTAGCTCATTCTCTGCCATTTAAAAGGGCTACTCTGGACATTATGAGCCTATATTTTATTTTTCTAGATAAAAAGGTGAGGTTTAAAGGGAGCTGGCCTCGAATGAAAAATAGTGTCTGTACTAAAAACCATGGACAATAAGACCCTCATAAATTCACTTAAAGGTTCATCTGTCAGGCTTTTTCCAGTGGGATTTCTAGAAACATAAATAGCACGGGTGTTCTCTACATTGATGGAGAAGAAAGATTTGTTTTCTTCCTTTCCCGTAGTGCGTATGTGAGACTCCTCACATCCTCGTAAAGAGAAATGATGGAAGGGTGAATCTAACCTTTGCCTAATTTTGTATTCCTGTTAAATTCACTCTCACTGTCCTCTGCATGGACGTGGCCAGTGTGTCAGTGGGAACAGAAAGATTGGGGGCAGAGGGTCCCTTGGGGATGGAGAAAGGCAACAGGTAATTGAGAAGCAGGGATGATTCAGTGATGACCCGCTCCACTGATGGGTCTGGGGGCCAGAGTTCCTGCAAGGCCACTGGCTTCTGGTTGTCACAGACACAGTCCTGGAAGCCATGACCGCGTGGTCACAGCGAGGGCAAAGAGGGACTGACTCCAGCAGCATCAGCTGTAGGAAAGCAAATGTGCTCTCAGGAGGCGAAGTGGCAGCGCCGGCCGGGGGTCTCCTGGGGCACTTGCTCCACGTCTCCTCTTTAAAGTTGCAGTGAAATGGCAGAAAGTAGTTTTGAAGCCTCCTCTGAACAATTTTATTGTCTGTCCCCTTGGCCGCAGAAGGGTACAGTTGATAAACGGCGAAATAATCAACTTTTGTATATTTCATTTGAAAACTTTAAAATTTTAAATACTCACTTTATAGCCCTGATAAAGCATGCTGGGGGCCCGGCGCTGGCCTCGCGGCTCTCCTCTGGTGGGTGGGTTTGAGATGCTTGCTTTCATAGCACGCTCAGGGACCGTCCCTGGCCTGGATTCCACCCTCGGCCCATGACTCACTGATTGGAGACAGTTACTGCTCCTGGGAAGCAGCAGTTCCACTTATTTCCAGGGAAGAGGCTGGGCCCAGGATAGAGGTGGAATCTAGACTTTCAGTGTCAATGGGAGGAGTAAATCATGCTTGTCGGCAAAGAACCACACAGATGCAAGCGGATCCCAAACTGGGGATGGGAGGAACCCAACAATGTAATTATTTAACACTCTGGAATACTCATGTATATTTCTGAAGATAGTGATCAGGTCTTATTCGTCTTTGTTTTCCCGATGTTTTGTGCAGTGTTTGGCACATAGCAGGGCTCAATAAATATTTATTTGATGAATAAGTAGTTATGAAAAAGCAAAGTGGGCAAACCTTGAATGGGGCTGCCCTCCAGTCTCCTGGAATTCATGTCAGGGAGCCTCACCAACAAGACTTAAGCAACAGAAATGTCTTGTCTCAGTTCTGGAAGCTGTAAATCTGAGATTGAAGTGTCAGCGGATTCGTGCTTCCTCTGAAGGCACTGGGGAAGGATCTGGCTCAGGCTTCCCTCTCGGCTTCTGGTAGTCCCTTGGTTATTGACAGTGTAACCCCAGTTTTTACGTGGCATTCTCCCTGTGAGTGTAGATGTCAGATTCCAAATTTCTTCTCTCTACGAGGACACCAGCCATATTGGATTTGGGGCCCACCCTACGCCAGCACAACCTCATCTTAATTTAACAAATTACATCCACGGTGACTCTGCCTCTAAATGAGGTCACCTTCTAAGGCACTGGAGGTCAGGGCTTCAACATATGAATTGGGGTGGGGGGGGCACAATTCAATGTATAATGCCTTCTTCCCTGTATACTTCGAAGTGGAATTTTATTATAAAAATATTCCAAAAGCACACATTTGATAGGTACTTTCTTAGATGTCAAGAGATATGGGTTCTGGACTCAGCTCAGCCATTAACCCCTGTGTGAACATAACCAGGAATTTCGTTCAGGTTAATGAGGAGGCTGGGATGTTTGATCCTGAAGGTGCTTTGTAGCTCAAAGTTTGTATTATTTTCTTGGCCCGTCATTTGAAACACACCTCTTATATGGCCTTTCCTAGTGCTCGCTGCTTGCTGCTCCACATTTAGATTAGGCGTTCAGAATTCTATAGTAATTGAGTCCAGCAATGTTTCTTTAAAGAATTCAAGACCTCGTCTTCCTGCTTCAGAGGCCAACGTCCTGAACTCATAAAGTCAGGGACCATGTCTGCTTCTCTTACGGCTGAGTTTCAAAAGCTAACATAGTGCCAGGCACTCACTGCTCAATAATAGTAAACACTCAATAAATATGTGTTGAATAAATACTGAATGAATGAATGTACTTATTTCAAAATTATTTCCATAAATTTGTCAGCTATGTTCAACTCCATGTATGTTTAAATCTTTCTTCCCCACTCTTCACATTTCCCTGTAACTACCAATTCCAATGTAACTTAGAGCTCAAAAATCTCATGTTTAATGTCCGTAAATCAGTGGTTGTCTATAGATAAGATAATTTCAAGGTATCTAAGGGATTTTAGGGAATATTTGGGGCATTGTGAAGAAATCAAGACATAGGAAGCATAGCCATTGTATAAAAACTGCCAAGAAATGAAGTTTATAAATATCCTTCAGTGCAATCTGGTGGAGGAAATTAGCACCTCTCCATGGGCTTTTCTTAATAAATCTCACAGTCTCTATTTCTGTATATATTTTAGATTATTTGTAATAGGAGAGCCATACATATAAGAAATAAAGAGCATAGTTGAAGGTTGAGAATAAAGGAAGTATTAATTTCTGTGTTACCTGGATGTCTGGGCACAATGGATCATGGTTGGTCCTCATGGGATGTGCATGTACAGGGTCAAGAACAGTGCTCTGTGAATAGTAAAATTTACAAACATTTTGTTATTATTATTATTTAAGGTCCCAAAGACAGTTGGTCTGTTATATCATTTTCGGGGCTATTTCTTTATTTTCAGAGCTTGAGGTTTAAACTCATCCTAGCAAAAATGGAGAAAGAGATGTTTTGGGATTTTGTTTGTTTGTTTGTTTTGGGTTTTTCTGTTTTTTGTTTTGTTTTGGGGGGGTAATTAAGTTTATTAATTTATTTATTAATAAAAATTTATTTATTTTTCTGTTAGAGGTGCTGGGGATTGAACTCAGGACCTCATGCACGCTAGGCATGTGTTCTACCACTGAGCCATACCCCACCCCGGCGTGCTAATTTTGCAGCTACTGTGTCACATGTGTCAAAGTCAAGAGGCCTCAGTACTGTCTCACCAAGCCCACCACCAACAATGGAGACTTTCAGAGAGGGATGTAACCTGCTAAGAGCAATAACAAGCAAAATTTATAAAGAAACCTAATTCTGAAAGCATTTTAATTATTGGAGGGAGATTTTTAAGTTGGGGAGTAGAACCCAAGGAGTATTTCATTCCTCTTTCTGTTTCCACCTCAGCTAAGTAGTGCCTTGCTGGTCAAACTGCAGGAAGCCATTAACCTGGGATGGGGGAACTGCTTGAAAAACTCTACAGGGTACAGAGATGCCTTCATCTTCCCGAAAGTAAATGGAACAGGATGCTGCCAATGACAACGTTAGAAAATTATATCTAGTTTAATTTTTCTCCTACACCCTGGTTTCATTTATGAGCCGGTTCAGTTCTCCGGGGCTGCAGTCAAAATCGGGCAAGCCTCTCTGCCAAAGAAGAAAAGGTTTCCATTTGACAGAAATACTGTTCAGAGTGATTGATTTAAAAGTGCTGAACTCATATTCGGAGTCTGAGATCCAGGAACCGCCGGCTGGGCTGGGATTCAAAATTACAAGGATGGAGTGAGTTTCCGAGTTGTGATGCATTAAGCAGTGGGGGCAATTGCTTTTCTCACCTATCTCACAAGGGATGGAGGAAGGGAAACGTTTAAGAATTAAGAAAAGAAATCTTAGGGCTGTTGAGTTACTGCATCTTGCTCGGCTAGAGACAGGATCACAGTCTGCATTTAGTAGGGAAAGTTTGGGGAGGAGCTTAATATGTCTTTTGGTAACTATGAATTGTTCGAGAGGAGAGTTGGAGAAGACAAAATAAATAATAGAGGAAGAAAACCATACAGACCAGGCACTTTACTACGGCCGGACCTACTAAAAATGTGGGTGCTGAGCATAATGGGCCTATTTAAAACAAACAAAGCATTTCCAGGGTGTGAACTAAAAGGAGCTGGTCTACTGGAAAAAATACCTTTTGAATATTCTACAAGAAATAATAAGCGGGAGCAATGGTCCTAGGAGATTAAGACATATAATGTTAACTTACTCTTCATTTGTGTACTGTGGTTTTCAACAGATGGATTTATCAGGGGTTTGTGGTCGCTTTTGTTTTTTTTTCCCCTTACGGATGCCGAGCTATTTCCTTGTGTGCCATTTTAAATAAAAATATTTTTAAAGGGGACACAATGTTAAGGGAGATGTATAAATGAGACAAGTGCTAATTACAGTGTCTAAAAAGAATGTCTTTATCCTGTAAATCGCAGCACAACTGCTTACGCAGGGAATGAGCGAACTCCACACTGGAGCTGCAACTCTCCATCAAGTCACGGAGTGTAAATCTGGGCAATAAATGATCAGAAGGTACTGTCCTGTGTAACTTGTACAATGTTCATAAACTAAACTGATGAACAAATAAATATTCTCCGATGGATGAGCAGGCAAAAATATAATCTCACCAAAATGCCTTCCCCTTCGGTTGGGGAGAATGGCAAGGAAGTGACATCTCTTTGAACAGCGTGCTTGGTCTCAAGGAGAGTAATACTTGGAAAGTAATCTTAGTGCTTAATCTGAGAGCCTTGACATCGGCCAAAACCCTGTGGCTGTCAGTGGGGGATCTGTCTGCAGCAAAGACGCAGGATCAAGCTAGTCTCTCACCTTCTGGTCCCAAAGCCGCCAACCCACTTGAAATTCTCAGAGACCTAAGTATTGATTTGTATCCACAGACAGAGGTGCGTGGGCCTTCATTCTGAGTAGAAGTAACCCCACAAGCTCAAAAATCTGTAAAGAGAGAGATGACTTTCCTTAAAGAAGTGCTCGAAGAATAAAAATGCCAGCTGCCCATCCTCTAAGTTTGGGTGGGAGAGCATACAGGTGCTCTGAGCCAACTTTGTTGAGCTGGCTTCACAATGGACACCCCTCCCAGGATGCCCCTTTCTTGGGTGGGCACATGGATGGATCCGTAGTCTGCGACATGAAGTCTCAGTTCAGTGGTGTGGCCTTCAAGGTCCTGATTAATATGACTGTGTTTCTCATTCATGATTGTGTCCCAGCAATTCCAAAGGGAAGTGTGTCTACTTTTCTCTTGCTGTCTGTGCCGTCTCTGGCTCTTGGGACTCTTGCTCTCGTTTTCCTCCCCGAAGTTGTGTGCATGCAGCTTCTCCCTTGGCCTGACCTTCAGCATCCTCTGCAAGAACACATCCCCAGTCCCTCCTACAGGGCACACATGGAGCCCCCATTTCTCGGTGAAGCTTTCCCAATTTTTCCATCTCAGGATGATTTCTCCATTCTTTAAATTTTTTTTTGGTTTTTAGAACTTGACAGCACTGAATACATTCTCTTGTAAGTGTTTGATTTCTGCTCATATTACCTTCCAAAGTCCTTCTAAGCTTTTTGAGGTCCTCTATAAGGCCATTGCATTTCTTGTGATATTTAAAGTAGGCAGTTTGAGATAGTGCAACTTAAAATATTAATAACTCTTTGCTTTATGCACAAAATTTGAACTAATGATTTAAAAATTAATTTATAATTTGAAAAAGTCATCAAGACTCTTACAACTCCAAAGTTGTAGTCTCATAAAAACATCTCTTTAGCTGCTAAACTGGAATACTCTCCTGCTCTTGTCAGTATCACCTGAGCCGTGCTCCTGTTTATCTGAAATACTTTTTGTAAGTCACTTGGTAACTATTTTATGGTTATTTTAATTTCAATATAATTATCATTTTAAAGTTACAATCTGTTAAAAGTGAATTGAATCATTTGTCAGCATTAATGCCGATAATTAGCACTAAAGAAATGAGCCCCAAATAAATACCTTTGAATTGGAAGTTAGATTTGATAAAGATATCAAGAAAGCCAAACAACCCTCATGATATACTGTGAATCATTCCAGACAAAGTTCTCTGTGGAATTTTGGAGACAGTATTGTGAATGACAACAAACATTAAAATAAATACATTTTAGATTTCTCAAAAACTACAATAATCCGGTCAAGAATGATTTTAAAATGAAAAAATAAATAAATCAAACCCCATCTGGTGGTGTGACTGTAATATCAATACCCTTAACCTGTCCCAAAGCTACAAAAATCAGAGACTGAATGAATTCTGGCTTCCCATCCCCCTACTTTGTCTTTTTTGCATTAATTATGTGAATTTTGAGTTCTAAGAATCAAATACACCTTTCCTTTGTTATGTTGTTCCTTATAGCATAAGATTGCCAGTCAAAATATAGGATGCCCAGTTAAATTTAAATTTCAGATAAACAATGAAGAAATAGTTGGTATCAGTTTTCCCTAAAAATTGCATGAGACCTACTTATACTTCGATTTTAACTGGGTGTCCTCTATTTTAGAAACTAGTTGGATGTTTCATAATAATTAAAACACAGTTGCATGTGTGTGTGTACAAAAACCCAATTTGAAAGATACTTAATTATGAGTCATCCGATGCAGTCTTTCACCACCACTAACCTGGGCGCTTAGTAGACACACATCTTCTTCCCAAAGCCCTTCATGAATCTTCCAGCTAGAGTCACTCTCTCTCTCATCTGTGGTCCAAATGCATTTTGTGCTTCTTCCTGGGCACTAATTCATACTGTCAACAAATATTTATCGAGTACCTCCTAAGAGCTGGCCACTGTTCTAGGCTTGGGAGACTAGTAATGAACAAAAGAGACAAAGACCCTGCTTTCATGGAGCTTACATTCAAGGGGCAGAAGCAGAGAAATGGCCTAAACATTACATAGTTTATCTGGAGGTGATAAATAATCTAAAGACAAATAGAGCAGGACAAAGAAGATGAAGGGTGGCAGGAGGGGAGTGGCGCTCTCCTGCAGAAGGAGGTCAGGGAAGGCCACTCGGACAGTCACATTTTAACAGACACTTGAGAAGGTGGGAGTGTGAGTCACATAGATAACTGGGGTAAGAGCAGACAAGCAAAGGGATGCTCAGAGATAGCAGAGCACAGAGCACGTTGGTTGTGCTCTGTGAGTGGCGAGAAAGCCACTGTGCCCAGGATGGAGAGAGCAAGTGGGGAGGAAGGGAGAAGGGAGCACAGAGCCAGCCTGGGGCTGTGTGCAAGGGACCTCTGGGCAGATCATACCTGGAATGCAAGACAACAAACCCCTTTAGGACAAGGACCGTGAACAGGGGAATGTGGGCAATGTCGTTTGTATGTGAGAGGGCTGTGGCCAGGACATGTCTCTCTCTGTGGATTTGGCAGGAGAAAGGGCTGGGAGCTTCCTCTCTCTCACTGCTCCACTTGGTTTCCTCCTGAAGATGAAAGCTGGGATGATGAGTAGGCTCCCAGCATCTAGGAGAGATGCCCATCAGTGGAAGCCTGCTCAGCCGGCACATTTCTGTCTAGAAGAGCCGGGGGGATTCCTGCTCCGCTGTCACTGGTAGACCTTATGTCTTTAACGGCACCCAGAGCTCTGCCTACAACATAATAAGCTAGAAATAAATGTTTGCTAAACTGAGTTCCTGAGCCACTCAATCCATCCTTTTACCTCCGTCCATTGGGATGAGGCAATTTGGTAACTGCAAAAGCCTCATCAATTCAGTGGGGATGGAAGTCCCCTAATGTGCCCCCTTTCACGTGGTATCATTTGTTGACCTGCTCTTCTCCCAGATGCGACATGTTCCCCAAAGATTCTTCCAGGTTTTTAATTCACATTGCATCAAGAGGTCATCATGGATGGCCACTAGTAATGTTTTCTTTCAACCAGTTCCTTTCTTCCCGCAGTGTCATCATCACTACAGGCGATGCTACTGTTAATAGACAACCCCACATCGTGTTCATTTGTTCTGGTACCAACAGGCACATTCTGAACACAGAAACAAATAGTAACATTTGGGCCCCATCTGGTATTTATTCTGTGCATGGCTGTAAAAGCCAAGTCTTGAAAGCCCTTAGCAAGGTAACTGTCCTTGACCCATTGGTGATCTTTCTTTTTTTTCCCTCTGTCTTTTAAGACACATTCAGCCTTCAAGTTCTTTTGTGCAAATTCCAATCTCCTAACCTTTGAGCTGGATGATCTTTAGAGTAATTCTATAACTTTCCCCTGTTGACCCATTCACTCTGAAACTGAAACTTTTTTCAATTTCTCCCTTCCCTAGGATTCTCTTTGCTCTGTATAATGTGGGAGCCCAGTAAATATGGATTCCCTGACTAGTCTGCATGCGTCACACCGCCGGACTTCGTTTACTTAAAATTTCCTCCAGCACCATCTTCTTGCAGACACCAATTCTGAAGGACTACCTCTCTAAAACCGCCATCATGAACACACTTATACACATTTGGCAAATATGCTCAAGTTACAAACAAGGAGATGAGGTGGAGTAGAGTGATGACAGGGTCAGTCATCAGAAAATGCTCTATTAAGTGAGGCCAGGCCATGTCCCATTCAACTTTGAATTCTCACCATGAGTCACAAAATCTCGCCTTCCTAAAGGGCTCCTACTCTCTCCCACATGAGAGATATTTAGCAGATACACTTTTAAAAAGCCACCATGTCTATAATCCACAAAGCCCTTTCTTTTTCGGTAACATTAGGAAAAGAAAAACACATTTATTCCCCTTGCTAAGCTCAAAACAACACGCAAAGCCCGCCCTGCCCTGCCTCTCTTTCTCTTCCAGCCAGATTACAGTCTTACTGTGACTCTGAAACAAAATTACGATGAACAGACAGTCACCTTCAAGTACAAATGGAGAGGGCCAGGCTGGGGTCTGGGGGAGCTCCCAACTGTTCCCCAGAGACCAATCTTTTCACTTCTGGAAACACAGTCTTCAGATGTACTTGCTTTTCTGTCCCACGTGGATGCTCCCCCAAACCACTCTGTGGCTCTCCTCCCTACTGTGTTTCTTCCCAAATCCTACCATGGCAATCTGGGCACGCATCCAACAGCAGTAAACGGAAACCTCTTCACAGGGCTCAGCCTCAGCACCGCACAACAGCAGCTAAACACTGCCTTCGCCGCCTCTCCTCCCAGCGTCAGCACATACAATATCAGTACGCTGTTTCTTTCATCTTCCCAACGCTGGGGAGGTGTTTATATTTGCGGGGGACTTTTAAACAATTCCAGCCAGTGGGCTTTGCCATCGGGCTAGGCCCCAGGCGGGGAGCAGCCTCAGGCTGGAACCGGGAACTGAAAGTGTTCTTGGTCAAGTTCTGTGTCTGCCCAAGTCGAGCTGTCTAACCCAGTGCCTGACCTTCTCTAAAGAGGTCGTCCTCAGAATCACGGGGCACTTTGATAAGCTGGAATATACTAATTTATTGGCCATTTAAAAAAGAGGAAATGTTATTATGGATTACTCCGCTTTCTCGAAAACTTTTTTTTTTTATAATTAAAAACATCTGGAAGGCATTTTAATATATCATAAACAAGAGGAAATCCAAAGCACGTGACTTCTAAGAAAATGATGCAAATAGCATCTCTCGCCAAAATTTACTGTGATCTAGCTTTTCTTTTTTTCCGGGGTGGGGGTTTGGAGGTGGGGGAATTCAAAAAAGGAGGGCAAATGAGAACAGCATCGAGAATTCTGCAGAGAAAACAGTTATTTCAAAATTAGTCTACTGCTATTTTTGGCCAGTGTTAGAAGACATTACACATTGGCAGAGTCTCTGAAATATATTTGGTTTCTTCTTAAAAATTAGTCATTTTACTGGTAAATTTCTTTCTGAAATAGACAAATAATTACATAAACACAAGCTAAATTAGGAGGTGGTAGTAAGAAGTCAAACCAGAAAGGAGACATCTTCCAGAGTGAATTTAGGGAACGAACAAGCTGTTTTTAGTATTTGATGCTTCCCCTCCGTATCCGTCTTTTATTTGGATAATAGCATAATAGGGTTACATGCATTTCTAACAGATAGCATCCAAAACTGATGCCTGTATACAACATTGCAAGTGTCTCTCAATTTGTCTTTCATCAAACAGGGCATAAGCTAGCTTACTTTATAAATGATGTATCTGGAGAACTTTCTTCTTCATTTAAGCATGGAGATAAATGGAAAATAATCATCAACCTCAAGAATTGAGCCCTCTTAATATTGTGGGAAGTATGTGTGTACACACTCACACACACACACACACACACACCCCTCCATGAAACAAACCCATCAGTAACAATGTGGCCAGTGGTTACCATATCTGGATTCCAATTCTTGGGCGTAAACTTGATAATTTTAGCAAAATAACTTTGTTTGGTGTAGAGTATGTTTGTAAGTATTTAAATAGTTTACAAAAATTCATCCAACTGCTGTAAATGTGTAATTACAAAAAGTATGTGAAGAATAACTGGTATTTTAAAAGATGCAGGGAACTCTTATTTTCCTGGAGAAATTCCACATTCGGTATTTTGGAAAAGCATGTGGACTAAAGGAAGACAAACCTCTGTTCAAATTGTAGCTTTGCTCTTTGTAGCAGTGGCTTCTCTGAATTTCAAGCTCTTCGCCTCTAAAAGAGAAAAAATATTATCCATATTGTCTAAGAGTTAAATGAGATAATATGTATGTAACAGCATCTGAGCCAGCCTCTGCAGTATAATAGAATGCCGAGTGATAGTCATTGTTGTTATTATTGCTATTAATTGTATTATTATGCAAATATCTCCATTAGAATACAGCCAGTGGTGAGGCGTTTTGTTTATTTACCATTCTCATTCTTTTTGAGGGAAGAGCACTGTTCTGTTTCACTTCTTTCTGCTTGAGAAGTTGATCAACTGATTGAACGTTAACTCATCCCTTCATCACATCTTGCAAGGTGGGCGCGGGCTCTGCCCCCACCCCTGCAGGCACCGAGGCAGACAGCTTGGAAGGCTTGGGTCCTAACAATCAAAGAGCTCTAGGTCTGTGTAAAAAGCTTCCATGCATCTAGAGCCAGACCTTCTGGGAGAGATGCTGAAGATAAGAAATGAGAAGATAAGCTTCCTGCTCCGCCAAATGTGCCCACAGTTGCCTTTGTCCTTTCAAGCTTAGGTAGAGGTAACGACTGGCTAACTGAGCAGGTCATCAGTGCTGACTGTGGGAGTTGGGGGGGGGGTGGCTCAGAAGTCAATGTATACTGTAATGCAGTGTGGAAGATTGGGAAAAAATCCATAAAAATCAGTATTTAGGGTTCTATTTACAAATATCTGTAAGAAAAAGACTTGCCCACAGAAAAACGTTATGAATTAATTAAGTCCTTCAGGGAGCGCGTAAGCTCTGTTAGGAAGTTTACATTTTTCCAAATATCTGGGGCTAGCTCTGCTGGGCTTGGGAGTAGGGGGCAAGATGTTCAGAGAAGCTGGGCGCTGAAACCAGAGCGATGTGGTTCTGTATTCCAACTCTAATTTTCCAACATGAGGTATTGAGCCAGTTACATAACCTTCCTCAGTTTTGATTTCCTCACCTGCAAGATAGCAATGATGTGTCTTCAGAGCTGCTGTAAGGATTAGTGTTAATTTATATTAAGAGCTTAGCATACAAGTAGTAATCAATAAATGATGTCTATTATCACTGGCCATTGTTAATATCATCATTAAGAAGTTCAAAGGACTGGTTTAATTTACAGTCGCTTTCTCTGCATTGAAAACATAATTCATATCATTTATAAATTTATCCAGGTTTCTTCTGTATTGGTGTGAACAGTAGCTAGTGTTTGGCCATTGGCCGTGATTGTGTTGGAAGTTCTGATTATTTACTATTTTCCAAAAAAAAATTTATTTTGAAAAGGTAGAGTGCAGCTTTTTCAAGATGATAGCCAGTGTTCTGTAAAATTTATGTGAAGCTAATGTGAAAACAATCATTTAAAACCCGTATCTAAAGTAGATGATGGTGGATTGTATTTATTGCTCTTCTGACTCCTACGTCCTTAACAGGAGCACAAAGCAACAACCTGAATAACACTCAACTACAGATTAGGTGAGAAAGAACAGATTTTTATTACAAAGGAAATTACAAGGTGAATTTGCATTGACTAGTTTAAACCACAGTCTACCAACACCACCAATCTGAGAAAATATTACACAGAGGCAGAAATGGAAGGGACTGGGCTAAGACAATGCTTTTTCTTTTTACATTTGTATTTCAGGATCATGATATCTTAAAATAGGTTGTCAGATGGGTTCGTGGTCCTTACTACTTCATTTTAACACTAAATAGTGGGAAAAAAAGAAGTTTATGGAATCTACACTTTGAAACAGGCTTTCATAAGCCCAGATGCAATCCTTGTTAGTCACACAAGAGGCATGAAGAACGTTAAAAAAAAAAAAAAAAAAAAAAAAAAAAAAAAAAGCCTTCCATGAGAGAAGTATGTTTAATAGGACCAGGGATTTTATCACAAATATTGCTATGAGGAGTATGGTATAAAAAAATTAAAACAATCAACTGCAGATAACATACTATTATTACAAAAACGTATGTTGTATTGAGATAAGGATATAGAGGAACAAAGTAATATGCATTGGTGTACATAGTGAGCACACTGATAGCCAGGGCACCAATTTTGTTTGTGTCTGACACGTTATGTATTACCTGCATAGGATTCAGAAATGTCTTTTTCTCATTTTGGATCTTGGCCTATGGTGATATTCTGCACGTTGCAGTATCTACTCATATGGTTTACCAATTTGTATTGTCAACCAGTCCATGTACATACATTTTGAAGACATATTTAGCTTTTGCTAGTGGAGCCATTTCCAGATCAGAGAGTGAAACAAAAGGGAAAATCTCTCAGTTTACTGTCAAGAAATAAACAAACAAAACAAAACCAAAAATGAACAAAGAACTCCCCAGAATTAGAACAAAGTAAATATATTTAGAACAAGATAAAGGGCACAATCATCATTAACTCTAACCTTATGCACTTAAGGGTGTCGGCTATCATCCAACAGCTAAAAAGGGCAAAAAAATATTCAGAGACATTCCTCGCACTGCCCACATTAAAGTGTTACTGCGTAAGAGGTCATCAGTAAATTTTAAAGCAGTGGCCGATCACTCTTGTCTGTGCTGTTACTGATGCTGTCTGCCCAGCTATCGTCAAACTCTGTAAATAAATAAGCCACTAACGGCCTTGGAGAGAAGTCCATAATCTATAACACAGTGGTTCTAGCTTGGGGGAAAAAACAAAAAGCAAAAACTTCAGAAAATAAACTTTTGCCCACTAATATTAGGAACTATATTCATCCTTCTCCTTATGGTGTCAAAAAAATACAGGGAGCGTGATTTATTAATTTAGCAGAATAATGTTGACCCAGACTGGGTACTGTTGTTACTCTGGAGAATAAAACGGACTAGGCCTCTATCCTCATAGGGCTTATAGTCCAGTATATTAACCTTTAATATCCCTAATGTTCTTTTTCTTTTTATATCCAGGGAAAATGGATAGTAACCAAACAATCAATCATCCAACCATATGAACTCTGCCTAGAATGTAAAGAGTGAAGGTGTGCGTGGTAGGAGATAATGTTGGACAGGTAGGAAGTTTGAAGTCTTGGAGATAAACCTCATTTCATTAGTTGTCCTCTATTTCCCAATGAGTAATATTACAAATGAGATAAAATTTCTGATTTCTTCCTGCACTATAACATGTTATGAAAAATGAGAAAATACTAGATGATCTTTGAGAGAAAACGTGCCCTATAAATCCTGGGCATTCTCATCTGTATCACTTTACTCTGCACATTGTGGTTGTATGTCCGTTAGACTCAAGAAGAAACGCATCACGGTCCTGCTCACTTAAGAAACAGAATACAGTACATTCACTAGAAAGAGTAATAAAAGGCAGAGGATGATAGTGATAATGTGACTGTAGAAGTAAAATGCTCTGAGCCTGGGCTCTCAGAGGATGGAAAAAATCTTTTGACTGGAGAAGTAGTCACTGGGGTGGACCTTGATATGTAGATAAGATTCAGGTGTGTGGAAATGGCAAAGGGGGACTCCAGGAGGAAGAAGCAGGCACTGAATCAAAAAGGGCCCTGCATTTGGTCAGTTAGACAAGCCATTCTCCAGATCTCCCCAGGTACTGATGATCCAGGCCTAAGCCGGGAGACCGGGATCCTGAGGTGTGACAGGAGCACCAAGGGAGGATGGGCTCGAGTCAGATTTGGGGTCAGATTACGGCTGATAGTGACTGAAAATTAATGACTCCTAACTTTGCTAAGTAAAGACAATCGTTGAACTTTTGACTAGGACCATAACCATTCCTCAGGAAGACTAATTCGGCTGCATTTTGCCAAGTTGGGTAGAGATAAGGAAAGACCTAGCAAGAAACTGGCCAGGAGCAGCGGAGACGGCAATGTCTGGAGTGATCTAAGCATTCGAGGACTTGGCAGCCGAATGGACTTAGGAGACAAGGAAAAGAGAATGGTGCAAAATGGCTCCCAGGTTTCAAGCTCCAGTTCCTAGGAGAGTGGTATGACAGTAATCAGTGGTGTGCCACTGGGAGGAGTGCCACAGTCAGCTTGGGGGGGGCGGGGGGTAAGGGAGAGAGAGACGAAGAGACAGAGACAAAGAGGAAAGAAGGAAGGAAGAAGATGGAGAAGAAGGAGAAGGAGGAGAAAAGAAGGAAGCCCTGATTTGTAGCATCTTTCCATATTCTGTTGTGTAACCACCCCCACAGTGGCTGACCTCGGAGTCGAGCGCAGAGTTTGGAGTTGGGAGAGCCGCGTACAGTGACCCCCCGTGAGCCGGGAGAGGCAGCCCTCGCACGGCCCTGCCCGTGAAGTGGACACGGAGCAGGGACGACGAGGAGATCTGAGAAGGGAGCTGGGACACTTCAGCTTGGGACACGTTGAGTCTGAAGGGATTCGTGGGAGTCTCTGAGTGGCAATATTCAGCAAACAGCTGGAAATGCTGAGCTGTAGATAAGAAGTGGAGAAACCAGTACATATACACAAATTTAGGGGTCCTGTGCACAGAAATGATATTAAAGGTAAATAAGATTACCTGGGGGTAAAGAATTCAGTGAGAGAAAAAAAGAGAAATAATGACGTAAACTTAGGAATTATCTGTATTTGAGGAGCACGAGGAGGCAGGAAAAGAGTGGTCTGGACAGTCTGGACAGGTAGGCGGCAAGGCGTAAGCGTTCCATTCTAGAAGCCAAGGAAGCACATTTTAAGAGGGCTTGGCTGAAGTGCCACGGGTGGCGTGGAGGTCAAGGATAATTAAATAGAAAGAACTGCCTTTGAGATGGGTCTCTTTAGGGCACAGGGACCCTGGAGGATGCAGTTTCCGCAGGGTTGTGGGTTGAGAGAAGGAGAGAGTTTCAGCAGTGTCTGCCTTCTCACTGTCTTAACATATTTGGGAGTGAAAGGAACAAGAAAAAAACGAAAGGGCAGCATCTTTCTTTTTCTTTTTTGAGCTATTATTATTTCAGTGGAAATTTAGCTGCAACATTAGGAAAAAACCAAGCTCTCATAAACCTCCCTAGTAGCAAACATGGCTTTAGTCCAAAGTTAAAAGCTTGTAAGCCCCGTCGGGGCTGACCCCTGGGCTGCTCCTTGTGTGCTCTGAGCCTCGCTTAGTCAGACCACTTGGGAGAAGAGAGGCTCTCACGGACAGCTGTGACCAGGCAAACAGAAGCAGTGGAAGGAGCCAACATCAGTCCCATGAAGAGGGAGAAAACGACAAAGCATTTGCTTCAGGAAAAATATGGGGGTGGGGGGAATTAGCGAAGTGATGCCAAGAACAGATATCTGAAAAAACACATTTTTCTAGAATGACTTGTGTTATTCAGCCAATTTAGAGCTTAGCATAACAAAACTGTCTTCTGAGCCCACAATTGTTATTCCCCAAGTTGTTCCCCATGTTGTTTCCTTCTTGCCTGAAATAGATGAATTTCTCATAACCACATTTCCAGATTCTACCCAAAATGTGAAGTCTAGCCCATCTTACTTCCTCCTTAATGTCTTTGCTAACTCACAAGTTTCAAGTTGCTCAGATAAACTACGCTGTGTTGTCTATACAATGCGTAATAAAGAAAAATAAATATATATTAAGTACCTATTATAAACAGTGCATATGTGTTGATGCAATTATTCCAAGTCTGCATTGTACAGTATTCTGACTATTTGGTCTGATTACTTGCATTTGAAAAGTTAGGATATTGTATTTTCTTTTTTAAAATTCTATTTCCTATATAGGGCACAGTTACAGGCTGATTATAAACTATTCACTCATGCTTGTTGAATTGGGTTAAAATTTTTAAAAAGACAAAAAAACTTTTATGGAAAACTTTATGTGTAATACAACATGGAAACTCTTGTGTAGCTGAAGATAAACTACAGTGTACCTTTGTTTAAAAACACAACACTTTGTTTTTAAAAGTAGGTTCTGGAAAAAAAGGAATGGTTCCTCCAAGAAGTGAACTTGGAAACAACTGGAAGATAAAAGTAATGTATCAGTACCATCAATTTCAACTGTAAAAGAGATAAGAAGTTTTGAATCGAATTAATCGACGCTTCCCCTATTCAGCCAGAGGCATCCAGGTAGGATTTGGATTATTAAAGCAGGAGTACAAAGGAGAAGAAAAAAATAGTGTTCTAAGCAGGCTGTTGTTTTTATTTATCACTGTGTAGTGAGACAAAAGTTTATGAATCAGAATTTGTGACAAAAGAAAGGCGTTTCTAAATTCCAAGAGCCACTTCCCTATACAAATTAAGCCATGGAGGTATGAAAGTATGCTTCAGTATAGGCAGGAAAAAACCTTCATGTAGGGATAGTTCAATTTCAACAAAAGAAAGCAAAAGGCATCGTCTTGACAGTGATTCTGAGAGAATTCAAGGGAAGGAGGCAAGAATCCCAATTAAGTATCCTGGATTTCCCCTCAGTAAAATGCAAGAGATAAGAAGACAGGTGTGAAAAAATTCTCAGTACGGATGTTTCAGAGGTAGCTCAGGAAAGTTACAGAAAAAATGCCTCAGGTCAGAATGACGACAGCCCTGCGATGCCACCTGAGATGTTTCTAGGATGCCCTTTTGGAAGCTGCTGACCTAGAAGTATTTAATCAGAGGGAAGTCCTGAGAAGAGCCTCCACAGGGCGGCTCAAATCAGCATCGAAGTGATGGCTACAGAGACGAGAGGGCTGCATGACACCCTGGGGCAGAGAGGAGGGGTCACAGGGACGGGCTCTGCAAGTCCCCTTGTGAATGCAGGAGGCACAAGAAGGTAGTTGAATTGAGAAGCAACAGGCCGTCGATGAGATGGCCATAGTGAGACTGAGAGCAGCTGAAAGCAAGCTGACCAAAGAGCCTGCAGAATCAGTAAGAGAGGAGGTAAGGCTGAAGGGCCAGTGGAAGCCGAGCTGGATGTGTCTTTGAAGTTTACCAGCCATAAATGTCAGCTCTGGCATTATGCCCATTTCCCCTCCAGCCCCCACCAAAAAGAAAAAATGCAGTATTACCAATAATTCAGTGGGCACTAGTGCCAGATGCCTCGTGACTAAAGAGATCAGACTGGCTTTGTCACATCTTAGACCAGCAAAGGGGGTACACAGACCCCCTTCCTCTCTGAAAAGAGGGTACAGAAGCTTTTCCAATGAACCTAGATGTCATCTTGAGAAAAAGGACAGAAAGAATAGAAATATCACTGGCAAGAAGCTAGTCTTGAAATACCTGAATATTTACCCAAAGACTTTATTAAAAGACATGAGACTGGGATTCTTTTAATTATCAAGTTTAATTTGTATTCACTAATACCCAACAGGATGGAGGGCTTGAACATTTAGATTAGTCATGGCAAAAGAGTAGCAACGTTTCCTTTTGCACACTTTGAACCAGCAGACTACACATTTTGATACACAAACTAATAGGAAAGTAACAAAAATCTTGGAAAACATGGTTTTGTGAAAACCAATTGCTAAGTTGCCGTGATATTTTGATGCCATTTTTAATCTTACAGTGAAAAGTAGAGAAAGAAGATAATTGAAGGGAAGACAAATTTTTCTTTGTATGAGAAAGTAAGGAGACTTGGGAGTGAGATCCGAATAGCGATGGTAAAGCAAGGCGCAGTCTCATATCACAGGATTCAAGCTATTAAGACCAGTGCTACTGCTACAAACCGAGCACAATCGACATTTTCAACATTTGAACATCACAAACGAAAGGGAAAAGATTGTTTTCAAAACAAAGTAGGATTAAATGAAGTAGACTGGGGTGAAGTTTATTGATAAAGGAACAGTATCTAGAAAGCTGTGTTCATTTAAATCTTGCTCTAAAATTGTGTCCTTTTAATGGACTGTGGACATGTTAAAATGTAGCAATGGACTTATTCATTTTTTAACAAATGTTTTATTTTAAAGGAAAAAGCTTAATTGAGAGAAAGAAAACATATACTATATGTAATTCATAAATACTATACAGTGCCTTGTAGAATGGACTTATATTCATAAGCCAGACATCACCAGTAACCTGTTGACTGCTACCCAGACAGGAGATGACATTTCAGAGAAGAGTCCCAAAGCTGTTAGGTGACAACAGATGTCACATTAGTGAAGACACAATTTGATAAGTAATCTGTACAGGATATTTTGATTATCATAGAAGTTGAAGAAACCTTGTTAATTTGAGATTTTTTTTTAATATAAAAATAAAGCTGCCTGGAACTATTTCTTTCTGGCTGAAAAATTTCAGTTTATTAAAGGCAAAATTTTGGTATAGTTACTTGGAAAACATATATTTATTATTGCATAGTGTCTTTCAATGCTCTTGAAAAGTCATTCGTATTTATTGTCATATTATTTTCCTGAAGAAAAGAGTTACTATTTCATACCTCTGCAAATACCACATGCCACAAATGTTTTTGAATTTTTACTATACAAATATCAAAATAACTTGATAATTGTATCCTCTTCTTTAAAATATTATCTCGCTCAATCCATGTCTCCCTCTCCCCCCTCAAAAAAACACTAAGAAGAACTTTGAAGATTAAATTTCCCACAGTTGTGCCTTAGGTGAAGAAATGTTACAAAAGTGAAACTGGGAACATTAAAAGAAGTTACAAATGTGTAATATGGATATGCAAACACATTTAGCTTAACTAGTAATCAAGGGAGAAGTAAAAACAAGATTTCGAATTATTGCCCATTAAATTTGGCAGAAAGTTTTCTGTTTGGTTCTTGTTATTAATACTCATGTTTACCACTGCACAGTAAGAAACTCTCATCCACAGCTGGTGGAACCATAATTTGGTGCAATCTTTCTGTAAAGCACTTTGAAGATGTATATAAAATTTCTGCAAATGTTCATAAAGTTCGAACCACCATCTCCGTACCTGAGAATCTAACTTAAAGATAGGGAGGCACATCAGTGAACCACGTGCAAACACTTTCACTGAATATTTATTATAAGAGAAAACTGAATTCCGTTCTCCATTGGTCAGCATCAAACAAGACTTGAGGGCCATTTCACTCCAGCATTACTCCCCTTGCTAAACTACCACTCATTCAATATCCATCATTTACTGTGTCGGGCACCATGCCAGGTGCTGAGGACACAAGGATGAAGTACATGTGGACTCTGCAGGCACGGAGCTCATTGCCAGGCACCACATTTTGTGGTCTGCCCAGCTGACAGTGCTTGACCTTTCCTGGTATCAGGATTTGATAGTATCAATTGGAAAGTTCCTATCATCAGAACAGATTCTAGGATTTTTTTTTTTTTTCTGAGAATTGTGCCCTGGCGATCTAGAATCAATCCTTGCCCCTTTATTTTAGAAATTAATCCCAGTTAGGTTTTCTTTTTAAACTGAGGCGAAATTCACATAACATAAAATTAACCATTTTAAAGTGAACAGCTCAGTGACATTTAGTACATTCATAGTGTTGTACAGCCACCCCCTCCATCTAGTTCTAAAATGTCTTTGTAACCCCAAAAGGGAACACCTCATAACCATTAAGCAGTTTCTCCTTGTACTTTGTGAATATTTTTGATAGTTTATTTCCTGCTTAATTTTTTATACCTCTTTACTTCCTGCCCAGGTGAGGCTTTTAAATGCTAAAAGATTATTTCTGGTTCCATCTGCATTTATTCTATTTAATGTTCTATATGGTAGGCAGCTGATATCATCTCATTTTTTAATTTCTATAAGGAACGCTTACATTCCAGACTGTCTGATGCAATAAATCATTTTTGTGCTAGCTATGGTATAAATCATTTTAACTATAAAAATAAAGTATAAAAACTGTAAACATTTAAATAATATGTAAATAAAGTTAAAAGTAAGAGTCTTTCTTAAGTCCCCCTACATTTACCGAGTGACTACTGTGTGGCATTCCAAATAATTTTTTGATTCATTTAAATGCATATATACCTTTCCAAAATTATATCATGTCAGTCATATTATTGTATCAGTAATTAGAGTTTTACCACTTGTTCATTAATTTTATGTTTTATCTATTTATTCATTCTTTAAGCCAATATTTATTGGATGTTTATTAGAGGCCAAGAATTCTTCCAGGAGATAAGGACACAGGGGTGAATAAATAGCCATGTCAGCATCTGTCAGGTCATTATCTGAAATAAGTATACGTTATTCCATCGTAGAAATGTTCCATCGTTTAACATGACTCATTTAACCATCCTTCTTTTAATAGACAGCAAAAGTTCTTCTAACCAACATTTATTGACTAGCTACCAGATACCACAGGCATGACACGGAGATGAGGAGCACATTTGTTTTTTGTTTTTATAATTGAAATATGATGTAAGTAGTGTTCAGCTTCGCGTGTAGTCTTCAGTTAACCTTTCTTTTGTATTTGAAATGAAGGTAGGTTTTTGAGGAAGCTCTGGATAAGGCAGACTCAATCATTCCAACTGTGTGCCCAGGAGTACAGGGAATATATTAACCCCACCCTCAAAGATTGTACCGCATAAGAAATAATCAAAGTAATTAAAATCTTCCAAGCAAAGGTATCAACTATTCAAATGGACACCTGACCAATGAGAACAGATTTAAGAAATAAAAACTGGATGCCTATCAGCTTAGGTACACACCTTGATGGGCCCTGGAGGAATACCCAATCCTGCATTTGACTGAGTCCTTTCTGCACTTTTTTTATGGCTTGCTCACTTGTATTGTTTTGTGGAAAATGGGCAATATTTGTGCTTTTTCATTTACATATTTGGCTATGTGGAAACCCCAGGGAATGAATCATTCTGGATAGCTGAAAATTTTAATCATTTTTGATGGAAATCTTTCTAAAATGGATTTCACACTTCCCTGCCTTCTTAAACAGAGTGGATGGAATGTAATTAATCTTTTTTTTTTTTTGATGACTTGGTTTTATCATTATGAACATTAATGACTGTGCCGTGCTATCCAGAGATGACATCCTAGACACTGACTGTGGTGTGCAGGAAGGCCTGTGGTCCTGTTAGTCTTTATGAACATCTGTGTCTGGGTTATATTCTTCTTTTACCAGCAGACCCCCAGTTGCCATCCTCACTGCTGGCAGTGGAGCAGCACAGGTAGGTACAGAGAGGTGGGCTCAGGAGGCAGAGAAAGCCATGTTCAGATTCAAGCTCTTGATTTAGGGGCCAGTTACTCTTAACCAGGTTCTCCATTTATAAAGTGACCACAGTAACTCACCTAATAGAGATGTAATAAGGATTAAGTAATGGGTTTACGTACAGTGAACAATAAACCGATGCTAATTTCTGATCTCTGTCAAAGTACTTAATAAAAAAGCATTTTGCAGTTGCTGTTCTGCTGTGGGACTGGAAACTGGGTGATAGAGTTGAAAGGTTTGCAAGCAAATTCAGATTAATGTGATTTTTTTTTAGGAGTAAGACACCGATTTATTCCATATAGACATCAGTGTGATTCCAGATGGATATTGTGACATTGACATTGTATGCTTAGATATATTACATAGTTACCTCCTAGCTCCTAAATATGTAAGAACATTGTTGCCTTCAGATGATAGGTTTCTGGCGGGGAAAATGCAACTTGGGTATTTTGAAATCCATGCATAACGTGGAAGACATTTTAAATATATCTAAATATTCTCTTCTAGGTTATGAGCTTGGTCATTTTTAGAAGGATATTATTTTTTAAAATTTAAACAGTTATACTTACCAATGATCCTCCACACACTAGGTATATTTCTAAGTCCTGGAGATAAAGGAGTGAGTGAAAAAAGAAAAGATAAAGATCTCTGTTCATATGTAACTCCCATTTTAGGTGGGAGAGATGGAAGATGGAACACATAGATAATAAAATGTATAGTGCATCATTTTCTAAGTCCCCTTGAGAAAAATAAATCAGGAGAGGGGACATACAAAGCCAGGGAGTCAGGGGACAGATTCAACTTTAAATGCAATGGTTAATAAAGACCTATGGAGAAGATGACATGTAAAGAGGAGAGAACCCTCTATTTTGCTGGAAGGCTATTTCAGGAAGAGTAAGTACAAAAAAAGTACAAAAGGACAAAAAAAAAAAAAGGCTAAAAAGAACCTGTTGTGTTCAAGGAATAGCGGGTCTCAGAGACTATAACAGAATAATTATGTTACATGTGATAAGAGCTAAGGACCAAGAGCAAGTGCAAAAGGGTATTAGGAGTGTCTGGGCTGAGGTGGGGGGTGGTGATCAAGGGCAACAGGAAACAGATCAGGAGAAAGCCTTACAGGTTCTGGAGGTAATAGCCTTCCAAGCAGAAGGAACAGCCAAGAAAGGCTCCAAGGCATGATGTACAAAGTACAGAAAGGAGCAAGATCACACAGTGCCTTAGCCCTTTTACTATGGATACAATGGGACGTCACTGCAGGATCCTTAGCAGAAGAGTGTGTGTGTGTGTGTGTGTGTGTGTGTGTGTGTGTGTGTGTGTGTGTGTTTAATAGCTATTAAGGAGATTATTCTGGTTACTGGATTATGAATAGACTGTAGGTTGATAAAGGGCAAATTAAGGAGAGCATTTAAGAAATACTCCAGGAAAGTCCTGGAAAAAAATCCTGCAATTATCTAGGAAAGACATGCCGATGGCTTTCATGAGGTTATTTGTGAAGGAGATGGAAAGATGTGGTTATATCCTGAATATATTAAAAACATAGCATGTAGCCCACTGCCCATGGAATATTAGAGGAAGAAAGGAGATAAAAGTGAGTACCAGAAAGTCATAAATTGAGAAAATAAAAAGAAAGATATACTTTCTAAGAGTGTTACTTCTGCCAAGAATGAGTGAAAGGAAGAAGAGTTAACTTTCTACTTGAAACAACTGAAAAACTGTATGGAATGCATGAAATAAAAAAGCCTTTAAGATATTTAACATTAATAGTTAAAGACAAAGATACTTGACAGAGAAGAAATAAACAGGCTGAATCAAATTTGCCCTGACTTACTGTCTGGAGAGAGTTGCCAGGGTGTAACACAGAGAGGGGGAGCCTACATAAAGCCCAATGGTCTCCATAAGCTGAGAAAACAAAACTGGGGTTTTGAGAAGCCAAGGAAGTGGGAGTTTCCAGAGGACAGTAACAGAGAGGGGAGAGCTGCGTAAAGAGGAAGTTCCAGAGATCTTTAGAAGTTACCCCCCCCACCCCGCCAAGGTACAGCTGAGAGCTGATCAGTACAAGTGCATGAGGAAACTGTCTGCAGCTGGGTAAGGAACAGCAGAAAAAGTTAGAAGGAACAATGCCCAAAGCTAACATAGAAATAGTTTCTGTTCCAATCAGGTAGAGTAGAAAAACCTCCTAACTCCCTGGGACATCAGATAGGACACTCACAAGGATTTGCCTTAGTAATAAGGCAGATTAATTTCAGACTGAACACTTTTCTGGTCCTATCTAAGAAAGCTTACAGCAAGACCCAAAAGGGTCAAACTGTTTCCAAATAATGTCTCTGCTCCGTAGGGCATAGCTGCAGAATACTTATAAGGATACAAGGATATCCAGCACTCAAGAAGGTGAAATTTGCAATGTCTGGCAAACAATCAGACATTACCAATGCATGGTAAGAAGCAGGGAAACACAATTCCTAATGAGGAGAAACATAAATTAATCAATAAATTAAATACATGATGCAATTAACAGAACAACAACATTAAAGTAATTGCTATAACTGCATTCTATATGTTCAACAGGCATAGGGGGAAATTAGCATGTTCAATAGAGAGAAAGAAGATGTGAGAAAGACCCAAATAGAACTTCTCAGGCAGAAACTACAATTTTGAGACCAAAAAACCCCACAAAAGTAAAAAACAGCAACATCACTGGACTGGATTAATTGCATATTAGACATTTCAGATAAAAAGATAATGAACTTTAAAAATATCGTAACATAAACTAGTCAAGACTCAGAGAGAAAAGAGACAAAAAATAAAAACAAAAACATAATCAAGCATTAGTGAGTTACAGGACCACTCTGAGCAGTCTGATAGATGTAATAGGAGCCCCAAAAGGAGGGGAGGAGAAACAGCAGAGGGGATAAGAAAAAATATTTGAAGGAATAATGGTTAAAATATTTTCAAATGTACTTAAATCTCTAAAATTACAAATTAAAGAAACTCAATGAACCCCAAGCATAAGAAATTAAAGAAATCTACACTAACACATAATAAATCGCTTAAAATCAGTGATATATAGAAAATCTTAAATGCAGTCAGAGGAAAAAAATTGCAAACTACATGCAGAGGAACAAAGATAAAAAGATTTATTTAGACTTCTTTCTGGGGAAAAAAGAAAGCAAGCCAGAAGACAAAGTAACAACATCTTTAAAGTATTGCAGGAAAAAAAAATCTACCTAGAATTTTATACCCAGGTAAAATATCTTTAAAAAATGAAGCAAAAGTAATGCTTTTAAGACATACAAAAGAAGACAGAAATGATCACTGGCTCACTTGCATAAGAATGGTTAAGGAAAGTCTTTCAAGCAAAAGGAAAATTAAACCAGAAGAAACACTGCATCCAGGACTGAAGAACTCCTACATTTTAATTATATAGGTAAATATAAAATATGTATGTTTTTATTGTTTAAATCGCTTTAAAAGATAGTTGACTATTTAAAGAAAAATAAAAAACAATGAACTGTGGAGTCTATAACATATGAAGCAGTAAAATGTATGAAAATAATAGCATATAGTCTGGGTGGGGATAAATTAAAGTATGCTATTGTAAGTTTTTTATATGTGAAGTAGCATAAAATCATTTGAAAATAGACTGTAATAAGTAAATGATGCATACTATAATAAAATAAAAACACACAAAAAGAGAGTTATGGATAATAAGCCAAAATAGCCAATTACTAAAAAAGAAGAGGAATTTTAAAATGCGAAATAAAGAACTTGGGATAATTAGAAACTAGTGGAAACATGATAGATTTTAACCCAACAACATCAACAATTACATTCAAAGGTAAATGTTTTAACTGCCACAGCTAAAAGCCAGTGGTTATGAAATTAGATAAAAGAGCAAGAACTTGTTTGCAAAAACCACACATTAAATATAAAGACACAAGTAAATTAAAAAGAAATATGAAAAAGTATATATACTATGATAGTACCAATCAAGAGAAATTTGGAGTAGCCAAATTATTATCAGATAAAGTATATTTTAGAACAAAGAATATTACCATGGATAAAGAAGTACATCTCATAATGAGATATGGGTGAAGTCATCAAGAGAACATAATAACACTACATGCTTATGCATTTACTAACAGAGCTTCAAGATACATAACACAAAATCCACAGAACTGCAAGGAGAAATAAACAAATATTTAATTATAAATAAAGATTTCAACAGTCCTCACTCAATAGTTGATAAACAGATAAGGAGAAACCAATGACGGCAGATATTTGAACAACACACAAAACACCTAAATCTAGTTGATATTTAAAAAAACACCCTATCCCAAAATAGTAGAATAGTAGAGCATTTTCCAAAATGTCACATTTTAAGCAACAAAGTAAGTCTTAATAACTTGAAAAATATATACAAAGCATATATTCTCACTGCAATTTAATTGCAGTGCAATGTAAATAGAAGTCAGTAGTAGAAAGATCTCTGGAAAATTCCCAAATATTGGGAAATAATTAACAGAATTTTAAATTATCAATAGGTCAAGTAAGAAATCAAAATGGAAATTAGAAAGTGTTTTTAAATCAATGAACGTGAAAACACAGCATATAAAAATTTGTGGGATGTGATGATAGTCATCTAGAGGGAAATTTATACCACTAAACTATAAATAAAAAAGTCTAAATCAGTTGTCTAAACTTAACAAATTAGGGGGAAAAAAACCATATCAACCACAGTAAGCAGAATAAAGGACATAATGATGATCAGAGCAACCAACAAAAAGTTGAAAAATATATACACATAAAATTAATAAATCTAAAACCTGATGGTTTAAGCAGTTAGTAAAATTGATAGAGCTCTACCTAGATGATCAGAAAAAAAGAGAGAGGATTCAGATTATCATGAATATTCAAAATATCATGAATGAGAGAGGTGACATCACTACAGATTCCACAGATCCTAAAAGGATCATAAGGTAATATTATGGCAGCTTAGTATCAATATATCAGACAACTTAGAGAAATAGATACATTTCTTCCAAGTCACAAACTATGAAAGCTTACTCAAAAAGAAACAGATAACCTAAATGCTCCTGTATATAGTAAATAAACTGTAATGTAGTAACAACCTTCCCACAAACTACAAGCCCAGATGGCTTCACTGGAGAATTTAAAGAAGAAATAGCATCAATTCAACACAAACTCTTTCAGAAAATTGGAGAGAAGCTAGCACATTTTGTGAAGCCAGCATTACTCAGATACTAACACCACATACCAGAAAAATAAAACAAAACAAATAAAAACTACAGATTAATATTCCTCATAAACATAAACCCAATTTTTTTTTTGCAAATTTTAACAAATTCAATCCAACAATATAAAAAAGCAAATACTTAATAACCAAGTGAGGTTTATGACAGGGATACAAGATTGATTTAACATTTGAAATCAATCAATGTAATTCTTCATATTATCAGACTAAAAATGAAAATCATATAATCATTTCAGAATATACGACAAAACACTGGACAAAAACCCAACATTCATTTCTCAAAAAAAAAAAAAATGCATACACTAGAAATATATGGGAACTGACACAAATTCTTAAATAGCACCTATGAAAAACATACATCAAACATCAAAATCATTCATAATGATGAAAGATTGAATGCTTTTCCCCATAAGCTCAGGAACAAGCATAGAATATATACTATCAATATTTCTATGCAAAACTGTACTGGACAACTAGATAGGTAAATAAGAAAAGGAAAAAAAACCAGTATCTAGATTAGATAGAAAACATAATGGCATGATTGTCAATGTATAAAATCTCATGGAACCATGAGTTAATTTAGCAAAGTTGCAGGATACAAGATCAATATACAAATCCAGTGTAATTTAGTATGCTAACATCAAGCAATTGAAATGGAAATTAAAAGTCAATATCACTTACAAAAGCATAATATGAAATACTTAGAAATACACCTGTATACAAAAATATATAAAGAAACTTCACAGTGAAAATGAAAAACATTGCTGAAGAAGACTACATAAATAAATGGAGAAATATGCATTCATGGATCAGAACACTCAATATTGTTAAGATATTTATTATCCCTCAAATGGACCCAGAGATATAATACAATCCTAATCAGAATTTGAGGAAGATTTTTTAATGTCGAAACTAATAAGCTGAATGTAAAATTTATATGGAAATGCAATGAACCTAGAAAAGCTGGAGGAGAGGCCAAGATGGCAGAGTAGAAGGACACTCGTAGCTCACCCTCTCCCACAAATACACCAAAACTCACATCCACAGACCCACCCAGGCAACCAGAGCACCTGCTGAACTCCAACATAACATTTCCCTCTTCAAAAGACAAAGATGACGCAAATCTGGTACGAGAAAAAGAAAAAAGAAAGAAGAAAAAGCAAAACAGTGCGGGACCAGTCCCGCAGGGAGGGAGCAGCAAAGGAGGACTAGTGGTCATTTGCTGGGTCTCACCTTCCCCAACGGAGAGGCCAGTGAGATGGAGGGGGAGCTTCCAAGGCTCAGATATGCCCAGAGCACCCCTTGACCAACAGAACTAAGTTAAACGGGCACAAAGGGTCCCTGTGACATCAAGCTGGAGACTCGAGCCAGCAGCTCGGGGCCAGGACAGGCTGCCTGAGCCAGGTGGAGAACTGGGGCAGTGGCACTGACATAGCTCCAGGGGACTGCAGGGAGCTGCGTGCTGTGGCTGGGAGGGGATACAGAGCAGAACAACATGGGCCCCCCATAAATTACCTAAAAAACAAAGCAACACTCCTGGGGGGAGGGGCACAGTAGCCTTTGTCTTCTCAGACCTGTGGTGCCATTACTGGTGCTTCCCACGAGAAGAGAGGCAGGGCGCAGCCACAGCCACCATCTCCTCCTGTGTGCAGTGCCTGGGCGGGGCCGAGTCCTGAATCTGTACCCAGGGGCTCCGCAACCTCCTAGGCAGGACTGAGACTTGTTTACAGCCTGAGGCAGATAGGATCTTTCTGCCCTGGCACCTCAGAGAACTCATGCCGCCAAGACAAAGGAGGTGCTGGTTCTGGCACAGAGCAGGGGCAAGGCTGATCGGCAGTCTTCCTTGAGCCCGCCTACTGGCAGCTGCACAGAGCAGTAGAGCAACCAGCACTGGGAGAGGGCTGTTGGCCAGCCGCCTTCCTGGCAGGAGCACAGCACCTGACTGCAGTGCTGGGAGGGGGCGCAATCTGCCCACCTACCTCACCCGAGCGCAGCATCTGACTGCAGCATTGGGAGGGGGAGTGACCCGCCAGCCTACTGGTTAAGAGCTCAGCACCTGACCGAGTGTTGGGAGGGGGCATGATCTGATAGCAAACAGCCACTGGAAGCAGCACAGATGAAGGCATCACAGAGGGCCTCTGGAAACAGGAAGCTGAGTTCATGAAACAGGGTGAAGACAGAAAAACCTCTCGATAAAATCATTAAGAGTGCACAGTCTCCAGGAGAACACATACCTTTTTTTTAAAAAAATCTTTTTATATCTGTTGTATTTTCTATTACCTTTTTAATGTTTACTTTTTAAACAATTGTGTATGTCTACAGTTTTAATCTCTTTAAAATTTTTCTTTTAAAATCTTTTTATTATTATTATTTAAAAAATCCACCTCACTTCATTTTTAATTCTCTTGGTTTTGATCTCCTGTTATTTATTATACACAGGTTTCAAATATTTTTTTCTCATTTTTTCTCCTTTTTTAAAGGTTTATAAGACATCTTAACTCAGTTGCTATTCTGCTTCAACTTGCTCTTCTATTGTTGATTATACACTGTTTTCAAACCTTTTTTTCCCCTCCATTCTTTTAAAATTATCTCTCTTTTCTTAAAGCTTTATTTCTGCATAGGTTTTAGATAGATAAATAAATAAACTCCTTAAGGACCACAATAGATAACTGATATGGCTTAAACCACAGTGCCAAAGAGATATGAGCAAGATGAAGAAGCAGAGGAACCACTCCCAATTAAAAGATCAAGAGAAATCCCCTGAAAGCATGATCAATGAAATAGACATTGATGGCCTACTAGATCAAGATTTCAAGAAAGGAGTTATCAAAGTACTGAAGGGACTAAAAGAGATAGTGTTTAGAAATACAAAATATGTCAAAATGAAATTGAAGCTATAAAGAAGAACCAAGTAGAATTAGTAAACTCATTTGCTGAGATGAGAGCTGACCTAAAGGCTGTACAAAACAGGCTAGATAATACAGAGGAATGAATAAGTGACCTAGAAGACAGGACAACAGAAAGCACCCAATCAGAACAGCTGAGAGAGAAATAAAAAAACAATGAAAACAATATAAGGGACCTATGGGATAATATAAAGCATGCCAATCTACACATAATAGGGGTTTCAGAAGGGGAACAAAGAACAAAGGGGATTAAAAAGGTATTTGAAGAAATCATGACTGAAAACTTCCCAAACCTAAAGAAGGAATCAGATATCCAAGTACAGGAGGCTCAGAGGATCCTAAACAGGAAGAACCCAAACAGACCCACACCAAGACATGTCATAATCAAGATGGCCAGAGTCAAGGATAAAGAAATAATCCTAAAGGCAGCAAGAGAAAAGCAAAGAGTGAGTTACAAGGGAACTCCCATAAGACTCTCAGCTGATTTCTCTACACAAACACTACAGGCCAGAAGGGAGTGGCAAGATATATTCAAAGTCCTGAATTAAGAAAAGATGCAGCCTAGGATACTCTATCCAGCAAGGCTATCCTTTAGAATAGAAGAAGAGATAAAGAACTTCACAGACAAGCAACAACTAAAAGAGTTTAGCAACACTAAACCCAGGCTAAAAGAAATATTGACAGGTCTACTGTAAATAGAAAAGAAGCAGGATGCTACAGAAATGAGAAACTCATAACTGGAAAGGAGATGACTGCCATGAATTACAAAAAGAATAAATAAAACCATTAAGAGTGGGATAGGGAAGCAAGAAAATATAGACTATTTTTCTTTTTTCTTTTTCAATTCTTTTGTTCCCAGTAGGATGGGTTTGAGATTATATTACTATCTGTTTAGTATAAACAGTTATACTAATCAAGATTTCAAAAAAGGAGTTAATAGACTTAAAAAAAAAGGGTAACCACAAGCCAAAAACTTACAAGTGAGTCACAAAAACTAAATAAAATCCAAGATAATTCAAAGGAAAATTGCCAAGCCACAAAAGGAAGAATAAAGGAACAAAGAGGAAATACCAAATTAACTACAAAAATAAGTTCAAAATGGCAATAAACACACATCTATCATTAATTACTATAAATGTAAATGGACTAAATGCTCCAGTCAAAAGATGTAGAGTGGCAGACTGGATAATAAGGATAATAAAGCAAGAACTTTAAATATGCCTCATACAAGAGACACATATAGATTGAGAGTGAAAGGATGGAAAAGGATATTCCATGCAAATGGAAAAGCCAAAAAGCAAGTGTAGCAGTACTGATTTCAGACAAAATAGACTTCAAAACAAAAGCCATAAAGAAAGATAAAGAAGGACATTTTATAATGATTAAAGGAGTGATACAAGATGAGGATATTACACTCTTTAATATATATGCACCCAATATAGGAGCACCTAAGTACATAAAACAATTACTAAGAGAGATAAAGGAGGAAATTGATGGGAATACAATCATTGTTGGAGATTTTAACACCACATTAACATCACTAGACAGATCTTCCAGATAGAAAATAAATAAGGCAACAGAGAAATTAAATGATACAATAGAAAAATTAGAGTTGGTGGAAATTTTCAGAGCATTACATCCCTCCAAAATAGGATATACATTTTTTTTCAAGTGCACATGGAACATTTTCTAGGATTGCCCATGTACTTGGGCACAAAAGAAACCTCAACAATTTTAAGAAGATAGAAATTATCTCAAGCATATTTACTGACCACAATGCCATGAAACCAGAAATCAGCTACAAAGAAACAAAGGAGAAAAAAAGGAAAGCATGGAGATTAAACAATATGCTATTAAAAAACCAATGGGTCAATGATGAAATCAAAATTAAAAAATACCTTGAGACAAATGAAAATGAAAACACAACCACACAAAATTTATGGGATGCAGCAAAGGCAGTGCTAAAAGGGAAGTTTATAGCAATACAGGCCTTCCTCAAAAAAGAACAATCTCAAATAAACAATCTAACCCACCAGCTAAAAGAATTAGAAAAAGAGCAAAAAACCCCAAAAGGCAGCAGAAGGGAGGAAATAATAAAGATCAGGGGGGAAATAAATAAAATAGAGATTTAAAAAAACATAGAAAAAATAAATCAAACCAAAAGCTGGTTGTTTGAAAAAGTAAATAAAATCAACAAACCTCTGGCCAAACCCACAAAGAAGAAAAAACAGAGCACAAATCAGCAAATTAAGAAAGGAAAATGGAGAAATTACAACAAATAAAATAGAAATACAGAATATCATATGAGAATATTATGTAAGACTATATGGAACCAAAATGGATAACCTAGAGGAATTGGACAAGTTTCTAGAAACATACAGTCCACCAAGACTGAACCAAGAAGAAACTGACCACTTGAACAAACCGATCACTAGAAATGAAATCGAATTAGCAATAAAAAAACCTCCTTACAAATAAAAGTCCAGGACCAGATGGCTTCACTGGGGAATTCTACCAAACATACAAAGAACTCATACCAGTCCTTCTCAAACTCTTCCAGAAGATTGAAAAAGAGGGAATACTCCCAAACTCATTCTATGAAGCCACCATCATCCTGATACCAAAACCAGGCAAAGACACTACCAAAAAAGACAATTATAGGCCAATATCACTGATGAACATAGACGCGAAAATCCTCACCAAAATATTAGCAAATAGAATCCAACAACACATAAGAAAAGATTACACATCATGATCAAGTGGGGACACAAGGGTGGTTCAACATACGCAAATCAATCAATGTAATACATCACATCAACAAGAGAAAGGGCAAAAACCACATGATCATCTCAATAGATGCAGAAGAAGCATTTGATAAAATTCAACACCCATTTATGATAAAAACTCTCACCAAAGTGGGTATAGAGGGAACATATCTCAACATTATAAAAACTATATATGACAAACCTACAGCCAGCATAGTACTCAAAGGTGGAAAACTTAAAAACTTCCCACTAAAATCTGGAACAAGACAAGGATGCCCACTATAGCCACTCCTATTCAACATAGTCTTGGAAGTCCTAGCCACAGCAATCAGGCAACAGAGAGAAATAAAAGGGATCCAAATTGGAAAAGAGGAGGTAAAAGTGTCACTATATGCCACTGACATGTTACTATATATAGAAAACCCTAAAAGGTCTACACAAAAACTACTAGAGCTGATTGAAGAATTCAGCAAGGTAACAGGTTACAAGATTAACATTCAAAAATCAGTTGCATTTCTTTACACTAATGATGAATCAACAGGAAAAGAAAGTAAAGAAACAATCCCCTTTAAAATAGCACCCACATTGATAAAATATCTGGGAATAAATCTAACCAAGGAGGTGAAAGAATTATACACAGAGAACTATAAACCATTGATAAAGGAAATTAAAGAAGACTTTAAAAAATGGAAAGATATTCCATGCTCCTGGATTGGAAGAATCAATATTGTTAAAATGGTCACGGTGCCCAAGGCAATCTACAGATTTAATGCAATCCCTATCAAATTACCCAGGACATATTTCACAGAACTAGAACAAATCATAATAAAATTTATATGGAACCACAAAAGACCTAGAATTGCCAAAGCATTGCTGAAGAAAAAGAAAGAGGCTGGAGGAATAACTCTCTCAGACTTCAGACAATACTATAGAGCTACAGTCATCAAAACAGCATGGTATTTGTAGAAAAACAGACATATAGACCAATGAAACAGAATAGAGAGCCCAGAAATGAACCCACAAACTTTTGGTCAACTAATCTTTGACAAAGGAGGCAAGAATATACAATGGAATAAAGATAGTCTCTTCAGCAAATGGTGTTGGGAAAATTGGACAGCAGCATGTAAAGCAATGAATCTAGAGCACTCCCTTACACCATATACAAAAATAAACTCAAAATGGATCAAAGAATTAAACATAAGACAAGATACAATAAACCTCCTAGAAGAAAATATAGGCAAAACATTATCTGACATACACCTCAAAAATGCTCTCCTAGGACAGTTTACCCAAGCAATAGAAATAGAATCAAGAATAAACAATGGGACCTAATGAAACTTACAAGCTTCTGCACAGCAAAGGAAACCATAAGTAAAACAAAAAGACAACCTACAGAATGGGAAAAAAATTTTGCAAATGAAACCAACAAAGGCTTGATCTCCAGAATATATAAGCAGCTCATACTACTTAAGAAGAAAAAACAAACAACCCGATCCAAAAATGGGCAAAAGACCTAAACAAGCAATTCTCCAAGGAAGACATACAAATGGCCAATAAGCACATGAAAAAATGCTCAGTATCACTAATTATCAGAGAAATGCAAATCAAAACTACAATGAGGTATCACCTCACACCAGTCAGAATGGCTGTCATTCAAAAGTCCACAGATAACAAATGCTGGAGAAGCTGTGGAGAAAAGGGAACCCTCCTACACTGCTGGTGGGAATGTCATGCAGCCACTGTGGAAAACAGTATGAAGATTCCTCAAAAGACTAGGAATAGACTTACCATATGACCCAGGAATCCCACTCCTGGGCATATATCCAGAAGGAACCATACTTCAAAATGACACCTGCACCCTAATGTTCATAGCAGCACTATTTACAATAGCCAAGACATGGAAAGAGCCTAAATGTCCATCAACAGATGACTGGATAAAGAAGAGGTGGTATATTTATAGAATGGAATACTACTCAGCCTTAAAAACCTACAACATAATGCCATTTGCAGCAACATGGATGCTCTTGGAGAATGTCATTCTAAGTGAAGTAAGCCAGAAAGAGAAAGAAAAATACCATATGAGATCACTTATATGTGGGATCTAAAAAAATTTTTTAAAAACCCATAAATACAAAACAGAAACAGACTCATAGACATAGAATACAAACTTGAGGTTGCCAAGGGGGCGGGGGGTGGGAAGAGACAGACTGGGATTTCAAAATGTAGAATAGAGAAACAAGATTATACTGTATAGCACAGGGAAATATATACAAGATATTTGGTAGCTCACAGCGAAAAAAAAAATGTGTGACAATGAATGTATGTACATTCATGTATAACTGAAAAATTGTGGTCTACACTGGAATTTGACACAACATTGTAAAATGACTATTACTCAATAAAAAATGTTTAAAAAAAAAGAAAAGCTGGAAAAACCTTGAAGACAAATGAAGTTGGATAATTTACACTACCTGATTTGAGTATTTTGTATAAAGATATCTAGACATAGACATATCGATGGAACAGAATAGAATTCAGAAATAGACCCACACGTACATGGCCAATAGATTTTTGGCAAGCATGCAAGATAATTCAGTGGAAAAAAAGATAGTCTTTTCAACAAATAGAACTGAAATAATTGGATATCTGTATTTCAAAAAATAAACTTCAGTTTATACCTTGCATCATGGAAACATCAACTAGAAATGAGCCTTAGACTGAATATAAAATCCCAAACTATAAAAATTCTAAAGAAAATAGGAGAAAATCTTTGTGCTCTTGAGTTAGGCAAAGATTTCTTAAATCCTTAAGTACACAATACATAAAATAAAAAATGATAAATTAGACTCAATCAAAGTTTTAAATTTCTTTATTTGAAAGACAGAGAATGAAAAAAAAGGCACAGAGTTAGAGAAAACAAAACTCAGTAATTAGGAAATAAACAACGCAGTAAAATATAAGCAAAAGATTTAGATACATATTTCACCCAAGGACATATAGGGAAGGCCATAAACATATGAAATATGCTCAACATTATTACTCATTAGGGTAATAAAAATTGGAATCAAAATGATATACCTCTAAATACCTTTTAGAACGTCTAAAATGAAAATCCTGCTCTGCCGAGTGTTGGTGAGCATGTGGAACGACAGAACACTGCTGGTGGGAATGTAAAATGCAACAACTTTAAAGAGTAGTCTGGTAATTTCTTTAAAAAATGGACGTGCTGGTACATGACCCAGCCATTCTACTTCCATGTATTTACTCATGAAAAAGGAAAGCGTGTGGCCCTATAAAATTCATTTATGAATGTGTATAGAAGTTTTATTTGTAATAGCCGAAAACTGGAAACAACCAAATGTCCATCAACAGCTGAATGCATATCAGATTGTGGTATATCCAAACAAAGCTGTATTGCTAAAGAACACTAATCAGCAAGAAAAAGGAATAAAAAGGAAAAACAAAAATGAATAGTGCATGCAGACAACATGGATTAATGTCAACACAATGATGCTGAACCAGAGAAATCAGACCACCTCCCACCAACAAAAGAATAGATACTATATAATTCCATTTATATAAAATTGTAGAAAATACAAACTTATGCACAGTGAGGAAGATATTTAAATGGTTGCCTAGGAACACAAGTGCGGGGAACAGAAGTGGCTTGTGAGGGATCACATTGGGGCAGGAGGGAAATTTTGAGGGTGTTAGGTTCGTTCCCTATCTTGACTGTGGAGATGATTTCACAGATATATATTTTTATATATATGTAATATGTATGTTATATATTTATTATATATATGTCAAAATTGGTCACATTTTAGACTTTAAATATGTGCAGTGTTTTTTAATGTCAGTTATCACTTTGACACAGCTATTACAGGTTAAATTAAAAATGTAAAACATGCTAATGAGGGTGTTAGTTATAAACTTTACTTGATAAGAGCTATTTTAGAGCATTAAGAAATTAAGCAATAATTTTTAAAATTCTAATTTTTTATTTAATAACCACTGAAAAATTGCTTACTTTGTGCTAGGTACTATTCTAAATGCGTTACAAACATTAATTTATTTGGTCCCTGTGATAATTCTATTCATTAGGTATGGCACTATCCATACCCATCTCACACATGGAGAAATTGAGGCCCAGAGAGTGACACAGTGTTATAAATGTAGAGCCTGGATTCCAACCCAGGTGGTCTGGCTGCAGGGATAAAGCTCTGTTTAATCTTGCTTAAAAAGAGAGAGTTTATTTTAACTACTTCACAGATTCAGTGACTGTACTGGAGGATTTTACTTTCATTTTCTTACCGCCCACATTTCTTGAATAGATTTTTGCACATAGGTTGGATTCTTTACTGCCTTTTTATAAGATAATTCTTTAACACATACTAAGCACAGCTTTCATTAACATGCACTGTCCTGCCCACCAGGCTCCTGCTTTGAAACCTCTTTGCCTCCCTATTCTTCACCTTTTTGTCCAAATTGTTTCCATTCTACCAAGCACAAACCTCCAGATTTTGAAATCAATACAGCAAACATAATACCTATTCTTATTCCCATTTAAACTGATTTGCCCCAATTGTCAAGCATTTATTACCCTTATACGACTATTAAACACTTGATTGAGTATTGCTTCTAATGGTTCTTGTCTAGAGAATGTAAATTTGTGTTAACAATTAGGTCATATGACTTTGAGATCAGAAACCAAGTCTTCAGCCTGTGTCCTATATATGAAGAAAATGGTGCACTTTTTGTGGTGAGGGCACATGTCACATTTTTTTTTCTTTCTTAAAGAATGTGACATTTGTGTCAAGGGGTGAAGAGTGGGAGGTCCTCTTGGTAGATGGATAAAAATTCCTTTAGCAAATGGAGCAGGGAACACCAGGAGCCACATCTTACCCACTTCTTCCTTCTCGAATAGTTTTCATTAACTCTCCGAGTTCTAAAACTCACTCTCATTTTTTTCATTACATGTTTCATGTAATTTATTGTACATAATAAATAGTTTGCAAGAGTTGGTTTATGAATAGCTTGAAGCAGGTTTTCCATGTCCAAATCAAGCTGCCATAGTAACCATTTTTCATTTCTGCCAAACGTATGGTCTTTTCCTTTTTTTCTGCCTTGAAATATGTTGTTTAAAAAAATCCCAAATTATTCAGGAAAGTTGATCAGGTTTCATTAAAATAATGACTTCATTGTTAGCAAATGCTCATTTCAATCCCTTAATTAAATGACCCCTTCTTGCATTATGGGCATCAAACTCAAAAATAAAAATATATAGCTTTAAATTTTGATTTAATGATATTTATTATAAAAATAAATTAAAATACATTTTCATTCTGCTCCCCTCTCCCCATAAAAGAATCTTTTCCCTTTTTAAACAATAGAACAGGAGCAAGGCCAGGTTAAGTTTCTGCCAGATAGTCTCATGTAGAAAGTCCAGGAGGACAAAAGTCTCCTGGGAATTTATATCCATACCTCCTCCCAGAATTTCTAATTTCTTTGGCAAGAAAGATTTTTAAAAAGGTTATTTCCACCGGTTACTTTTCCAGCTTCTCATCATTATACTATTTTGACTTTTCAAGTAACTAGCATCCAAAATCAGAATTCTCATCAACTAACCGGTACGTCCTAAATAAATGTCCAAGTTCCAAAAACCAGCTCAACTCAAAAGCTTGCAAAAGCTGCACTTAGCAGCCATTTACCTCAAATTCTCAAACAAAAAACTACCTTCAGGAGTCACTGCGATATATGACTCATAATAGAAAAAGTGTTATGCAGTTAAAGGGAGTGGCTGTATTTCAGCAAATAGAGAGAGATCTGTTTATATGGAAACTCTTACGTTAATAACGCATCTACTTTTAGGGTCTTTTTTTAAACTTTGAAAACTTTTATCCTTTCAACCTCTACTAACTAATAGTTAGCTTAGAGAAAGAAAATTATTTATTAATTGGTCCAGATTTATTCTGAACTCAGCAGCACTGTGAGATGTACACATTTTTACCATTGCCCATTAAAATGTCATACTTTAAAACTGCTTTCCAAAAACCTCATTTTTTCACTACATACTCTGAATTCTTACATATCTAATCTAACTTTATTTCCTTCACAAGTTCTTCTATTTATTGGACAAATATTTAATGAGTGACTTCTCTCTACAATATCATAGAGTTTCCATTGGAGCTATAGATTCAGTTCAAACCGGTAGCCTCTGGCCCCTATCATCATGGACCTAAATAAAACCTGAAGGCGAAATGAACACAAAGGTTGGAGCCAGACTGTGTAATGTATTGAATGAGAAGTCAAAGAATTTGGGTTATACTGCCCCTAGTCATGGTGTCACTTTTACTATTACAATGACCACTATAAATTACAGTTTGAAAAGTTCTCTTTTGTAAGCTTCAAAAACCAATTGCGGCTAGTTTAATTAGTCAACAGGTGGGGATGGGGGTCTACTGAAAGGTTCTAGATTATCTCATGGAATCCAGGGATGAGACCAACAGTCAGCCTTGAGAACTCTAAGTAAGAAACGAACTTTTGAAACATCAGCTGCAAGTTTTTGAATCTTATCTTTTGTTTGCTGCCACTAAAATGATGTTTTTGATTCACAACCAGAATTCTGGGAGAGAAAATCTAATTAGCCCAGCCTGAATCATTGTCCATTTCAATTGTCCATTCCCAACCATCATGCTGTGGTTAAGTGGACAGAGTCATGTATTCCCAGGCCCTGCTTCTGAGGCCCACTGCTGGGTACTGGGGAAGGGTGGGAGCTGGCAATTCTTTGGGAAGGGGAAATCTTGTGAGATAGTTAGCAAAAAGTGCCTTCTGGAACCACAACTAGAATTCTCTCCATTAAACATTTTGCTAAGTGCTTTTCACAACCCATCTCAAATAATCCCCAAGAAGCCCGATGTGGTAGATATTATTATTTTTCTCACTTTGCCTATAAAAATTAAAATCAAAAAAGGGTAACAGCCAATAAATAGCGAAGCCAAAGTCTAAAGTCTATGCTTTCTGGCTGCACAGTCTACTCTCTGTCCTTCACCTTGATATTTCGGTCCAAAAGGCTCCCATGAAGATTGAGTCTGGTGCCTCTGCCCTCGGAAGCTTTCTGTCCTCAATTCCCCATTTTGAATAGCTGAAAAGTTGATTGACTGCAGGAGTCATCTGAGGAGCTAATAAAAGTCTAACTGGTACCCCCTCAAAGTAACCACCTTTCTTGCCATGTTCTAACATGAAAACGGTGGGGCATATGTTCCAGGCACTACAACCTGTGTTTTCTTATGGACGCTAGGTGAGATGTGGTACTTAGACATAGATGAACTGATGCCATTGGTACTCTAACCCAGACTAAATACATTCCAGAGCAAGATGGATTTTTTTTGTTTTTGTTTGTTTTTTGTGTGTGAAACAAGTCACCAGTTATCATGCTGTTTCTATGGGAAATTCTAAACATTCGACTTAGAAATAAAGTGTGAGCACATATTAGAACTATTGACCAGTTAGATACTGCGTGTGACTATTTCTTTGGACACTGTCACCATGGTAAAAATAAAATCGGCATTTCTCCAATGAATTAATCTTTAATTTGAAAATTGGGAAATAGTCTATATTTCTTTTCTAATCAGAGGAGTAAAATCCTCTGGGCTGTCTTGGAGATGGAGGGAGAACTCTGAGGTTGAATAGATAAATCCAGGTCGGTAATAACTAATCTGCGTGTGTTTGCATAGGAGAGGTAGTACTCTGGGTCTGGCACTCAGACTTCTGAAACAAAGCCCAGTTCGTTATCTTGGCAGGGATGGAATGGATGTTGGGTGATGGAGGAACATGAAGGAAGAAAAAAGTTTGGCCATCACTGTCACTACTTATTCATAGTCTCATGTTACTACCAAGTCCCAAATCCACAAGTGTGGGGCTGTCTATGAGAAGAGCCACACCACATTTAAACACTGCATTAAAATGGGTGGAACTCACCCTCAGGGTTGGCATATACAAACTTTAATAAGGAGTCATGATCTTTTCCTGGGTGGTGGACCTGTTCTTGATAAGAAACCCTTTACAAAAACACTGCATTCCTTTGGGCTGATGTTAAGAAATGAATTCTTTGAGGAAATGAGAGAGTTTGGTCCTAGGTGGAAGCCGGGACTCCACTCGTACAGTGGAGTTCTCAGTAATGGGAAGACGAGGCTGAAGTCCCCGGGGTGGATAAGTTAGGGTGTCGCTAGCAAAGCGGGTTGCCTGCCTCTGTTAGCCATGCTGTCCTCATAAATACTGAAAATGAGTTAAGGAAGAGCTCAGAAGGCAAAAATATCTAAATTTACATTGATGAATGCATTAATTAGGACGCAAGGAACTCAAAAATTCCGATAACAAAAATAGGAGCCAGTGGGAAAGTCAATTACCTCCCCTCTGTTGGAGAGGGAAACACACACACAGACCTTATCATTTTAAATTCAGTTTAAATATAGCCCGAACACAGTCCAGATTACTTTTTGCGATCATAGAGAATGTACTTTTGACTAATTCATCTGGCGTAGGTTTCCAAGAAGATTCTGGCACAATAAGGAAAACTTGTTGTCTGAGAGGGGTGCACAGAATGTACCTAACTGGCTTGAGTACTAAACGGCTTGGGCAGAAGGGTAAGGCTCCACCACTTGCCAGATCAGAGCTGGAAGGAACAGCATGCAACTGCTAACATTCTGACTTTCTGCACCGACACAGGCATCCTCTTAGAGGAGGAGGAGGAGGAGGAGGAGGGCACAGGGAGAGAGGAAGGGAACGATCAGAGAAGAGAGAAGAGAAATAAAGGGACAGAAATCAAGGCACAATTTGCTATGGTCATTGTACATTAAATTAAGGCGACTGATATGGGAATCTTTCCCCCCATCCCAATTTTTAGGCTATTACAAAATGATTCCCAGTTAAGAGAGAGAGAAGCTTTCTGAAAAGCTAAATATGTCTCCTCCAAATTGGCTACAACTTTCTTCCCACAAAGACGAAGTTTGAGAGATACAAATAGTCATGGGAGGAATATTTTATGGAACGAAATATTTATTCTTGTTTCTCTTACGAGGATATCAAGACGGAAAATGGTCTCTGGAGGAAATCACGCCTGTGAAAGATGTTTTGAGATCAAAGTTTACCTGACACGTAAACCAACTCACTCACAATGAAAACTGTGAAATTCTATTTTGAAAGGCACTGATTTTTCTTTTTTTCTTTTTCCCTTTATCAGTTTGGCCCTTTGTCTTTTACAAAATATATGTGCAGCTACAGCAATGTGATCTTTTTTACTGTTAAAAGTTGAAACTTGTAATTTGATCAGAGAATTCAAGCCCCACATGGACCACCAGGAACTTAGTTTCCTTGACATACTTCTGATAATTTTTTGAAACAATGAAATTTATCTCATACTAAATGCCATCAATCTTCCCATTTATATATACAATGAATTCTAAATTTTTGAAAAACAGCTGTTCAATAGTATAATACCTTTTTTTGTGTGGCTCACTTTTCCTTCAGTTGATAATGAGAAAATCAGAAATACATTATTCTTACTAACTCAAGCTGAATGAAAGTCTTCATTTCTAATTATATACAGAAAGTATGTAATAAAATAATGACCTCTATTATAAATCATAAGTAGCAATCAAAATAATGATCAAATCAGATAATAAGTTTGATTATGTGTAGAATTCCACTTTCCTTAGGTATGTTATTAGCCCCGGAACAGGATGGAAACAAAAGGACTTGGCTGGAAATAGTGTCTCTCTTGATCACATGCCTAATACACACTTCTCTGTGCCCAGTGGGTTCTCGATAAACATTCAGGGATGATTATGAGTCTTCTGGAAATACTGCAATATGCAGGTATGCACAGATCTGAGATTAGAAAACATTTGCCTGTGTAATTGATTGTATCAGGAGAGAAAGAATTCTATGCCTGATATCAATCACATAAACTGTGGACCCAGACAGACACAACTGCTGTATGGCTTTTTTCTTTCAATTTCCTTTTTTTTTTTTTTTTTTGTCCTGGCCATCCCACATACTAAATGGAGACCTACTGGACACATTTGTCACTTAATTAAATTGTCCAGGGACAAGCCAGATCAGTCACACAGTTACCAAATATTTCTGGAAGATGTACCTTGTTTTCTGATTCAGGTCCTTGGTTTCTGACTGTTCTCTTCCGGGGACTAGTTGTATGGACCTACTTTGAAAGGTCCTGAAATCACTGTCATTGTGCCAGACTTCAGGCCACTCTGAGGTCAGAGAACGAAGTGGCAAGAGCTGTCAGTGTTCATGTTAAGGAAATAAATGCTGAATTAAAACACACTCAGATGTGAACTGTGGCTCTGATCATTTGCAGGTTGTGACCGTGTCTAGGACAAGTTAATACTAGACCAGTGGAGAAGTGGGCCAGTTATTTTGTTGCATTGTCACAAGCTAACAATTTCACCTTTAGCAAATGTGAACCCGAGGTCCCCAAAGAGGAAAGGAAAGAGTAGATGGTTAGGTTATTCTGGCCAGAAAGCTGCAAGTCAGTCTTGATTCTTAAATTTTCTTCACCTAAACTTCTCTCCATTCTCCTTACAATCTATGGCCAAATTTTCTCTACCTTCTAAAAATGCTTGAAATTTTTCTGCCTCTTTCTAGCTGCTGTCATCTTCATTTCTTATATGGAATATGCAGTAAACATGTAATTGCTGCCTGCACACCTTTCAGTTTTTCAATCCATTTGTGTCTCTGTGGTCTGAGTCATTTTTTAATGTATCTGGACATGGCATGCTGACTTTGTATAAGGCACTCTACAAAACACCCTGGTAGGTACTTTCTATATATATTTTTCCACTTGATTCTCTTAAAAACCCAATTTGATAAATATAATTGTACTTACTTTCTATTGTTTCTATAAAAACATTATGTATTTAGTGAATTCAAACAATAGTGTTAGCGAAGCAGCCATAGGGCCACCTGTCACCAGCCCCTGAGGGTGCTCAGTCAGTGCCTTGAGTCTGGAACATCTCCTTGTGTGGAGGCCAGTGCTGAGCAAGGGCTCGTTCTCCTTCCTTCTTAGAGATAGTCTTTCCCTATTCTGAGTACACGGTGAACTTCCTGGGGCTGCTTGAATGGTGCATCTCATAGCTTCTGGCCAGTCCACCAGTATTTCCACCCTCTGGAGAAAGGGAACAGAGTTTTGGCCCACAGGACAAGAGGGCATCTCTGCAGTCCATCGCCCTGTGTAGGCTGTCCCGCTGGTCATGGGAGACCGGCACACACTACAGACACTAATCTTGCTGGGTTTTTTCTTCTTCCTGTGATTAAAAAGTTCTTCCAACAATCACCCCATGAATGGAGATCTCCTCGGTAACTCAGAGCCCATGAGTGGTGCATGGGCTGACATCTATGGGCTCCAACTGCTGATGGTTGGCAGATTTCTGCTCTTTGCCATCTCTCATGGGGTGGGAATCCTCACCTAGGATTCATGGCTCATCTTCCTGCTCAATAAACACATTTATTCTTTTTCAGCTTTGGGGGCCCAAAGTCATAAATGAGTCTATGGGGTTAAAATCAAGACGTCCGTCGGTGGGGCTATTTTCTTCTGGAGGCCCCAGGGAATAGTCCATTCCTTACCTCCTCCAGCCATGGAAGAGCTGTTCTTGGGTGCCAGCAGTTCTTGGCTTGTGGCTGCCTATGTCCAGCCTCTGCTTTACTGTCACATCACTTTCTCCTCCTCTGCAGTCAAACCTCTCCCTCTGTCTCCCTCTTTTAAGGACACTTGTGATTACAGTTACGACCTGCCTGGATAATCCAGAATAATCTCTCCATCTCAAGACCCTTAATTTAAATGCATCTTTCGCCAGATAACGTTCACAGTTTTCAGGAATTAGAATCCTGGTTTCCTAGGGGACAACCATTCAGCTATCACAGGTCTGTCTTTTCACATATGACATAAAAAGCTTCAGTAGGTTAAATGATGTCCCCAAATTTATAGATCCGGAAAGTAAAAAAGCTGATATTCAAACTCAAGGCTTTCGGACACCAGAATCAATGTATAATGAGGAAACTGGATATGGTAAGCCTGAAGGAGAAAAATGGAAAAGAGACAAAGAAAAAGATCATATTTATCTCCAAATATTTGAAAGAGTCATCACATGACTAATAGCTAATCATGATAGTTCAACTATATTTAGCATCTACACATGCTAAAAGGTGTTTTAAGCTCCTTTATAAGTATTAACTCATTTAATCTGTAAAACAACAACCCTATGAGGTAATTTTCATTATTGTCAGTGATTGAGTTAATTGTTTAAAATTACACAGCTCCTAAATTACGGTGTTGACGTTTGAACACTTGATGTCTGGCTTCAGAGCCTGTGGTCCTAAGTTTCCTTTGGATAGATTGATCTTATCCTACAAGTTGGGTGGGAAGAACCAAATTGCCTTTTCAGGTGACGACAAATTTTTAGTTTAGTATTAGAGGAACCATTAACACTTGGAACTCTTCAAAAATGAAGTGAGCCTCCTTTTGAGACAGACAAATCCCCATCACTGGGAATGCCTAAAGCAAAACCTGCATGATTGCCTCCTGAGATATTAAACTTGGTGGCAGTGAATTGGAAGCAAGTTAGACCGATCATTTCAGTGTGTTTCAACTTCATAAGCTATGGTTTTCAGAGTTTCTAAGTTCAAAAGCTTAATACTAAGTTGGAGTCAGTGGTAGTTCAATGATGGCTATGCTTCAGGAAGAGTAGTCTAGGACTGGCTCATCACAGAAGGGAGTGGGGAGACAGTGATTTGGGGAGAAATCATGTAAGAAATCACTTTGATCCTCCAGGGAAGAGTTAACAGGGAACTTAAAGCAGTCACCGTGGGACTAAGGAAGACAGGATTATAAATGCAGTCAACTGGTCTTTGACAAAGGAGCAAAGGCAATGAATAGAGAAATGATTGCATTTTCAAAAAATGGAGCCAGAACACTGAACATCTACATGCAAAAAAGAAGAAGAAGAAGAAGAAAGAGGAGGAGGAGGAGGAGAAGGGGGTGGACAAGGAGGAGAAGAAGAAGAAGAAGAATCTAGACACAGAACTTACATCTTTCACAAAAATTAACTCAAAATGGATCATAGACCTAAATGTAAAATTCAAAACTATGTAATTCCTAAAAGATAACTGGGGAAAAGTCTCAGTAACCTAGGGTGTGGTAATGACTTTTTAGATATAAAAGCAAAGGCATGATCCATGAAAGAAATAATTGATAAACTGGACTTAAATTGTAAAATTTCTGCTCTATGAAAGACAAGAGAATGAGAAGACAAGCCACAGACTGGGAGAAAAATATTTGCAAAACACATACTTAACAAAAGGCTGTTAACCAAAATGTACAAAGAGCTCTCAAAATTCAACAGTATGAAAACAAACAACCCAGTAACAAATGAGCAGAAGACCCAAAAGACACCTTGCAAGGTGTCTGCAGGGAGGAAGATATGAATAGGTAGAGCAGTAAGAACCATGCTGTGTGACACTACGGTGAATGCAGCCATTACACAGCTGTCACAACCCATAGAATGTACACCACGAGTGAACCTTATTGTAAACCAGAGACTTCAGGTGACAGCGATGTATCAGTGTAGGTTCATCAATTGTAACCAAAAAAAAAGGGGGGAGGTGGGATTTAAGTGAGACGTTGCAGAAATAAGAGTCTGAGTTTTAGTCTGGCCGAGAGACTGGACGTGTGGTGGTGATTTAGATGAAAGAATCAGAGCTTTATGCCTCAGCGCTAGACGGCATGGTGATGCCACTGGTGAAAATAGTGGCGTCCGAAGGCAATACTTTGTTTTAAGAGGGAGACAACATCAGTTAGATAAATGGAACTTAAGGAACAAGCAAGACAACTAGATGATCATTGCAATTTATGAACCAGAACTTGAGAGGATGCCTCGGGCTAGAGATAAAGATCTTGACTATTCTTTATACAGATGAAGAATGATTCTCTGCAGCAATTAGCTTTCATTGGACACATTTCATTTTACAGGCATTATCTCATTTAATTCTTACACCAAGCCTATCAAGTAGATACACTTTTTCCCATTTCATAGATGGGAAGTTAGGCTCAGAAAGGTTAAACAACTTGCTTAGGGTCAGAAATTTGGTAAGTGGTAAAGTGTGGGAACATTCCTTTTTGATTTCAGAGCCCATACTCTCAGCCACTTTGTTAAACTGTCAGAAGAGTAAATGTGACCATCCTTGGCCATGCATCTCAAAGGTGGCTTCCGAGGTGTGCCTTGTGACCAAGCAGGACGCCAGCCTGTCCATCTGCGCCTGGATGACAAGGGTTGGGAGTGGACAGGTAGTTCTCAATTAACACACTGAAAGAAGAAATTTCTTATCTTAAAGATCCCTCCCAGTATTGAATTAATATAAAAGGAATGTTTCCCTCTCCCTAGTGTCAAGGAAAATTTATAGTCTCAGGAGATGTGCCCTGTGTAACCTTTGCCTTCCTCTCAGCAGACCATCATGTGCTCTGGGGTTGGGAGGGAGGATCTTGGGTGACAGATCCAGAAAGGCTGGAATCCAGAGCACCAGGGACAGAAGCTTCTATATGTCAATACTTGTAAAATGAAAGGAAGGAGGAGGACTTAAAGAGAAATAGAAGAGTTGTTTGGGAAGTGGAGGCCAACCTGGCACACAATGAAGATGGATGGGGATTCCTATACTGTTGGATGCTGCAAAGGAAATATCAAAATGGTTGAGAAATTAAAATAAAATTTCAAAAGCCTTTATATTTAGCAGTACATAATTTTCAAAATTGGAGTTTAAATGAGGTGAGAGATTACGTAACAGTAAGAAACAAGTTAAGTGCTCAGAAATTGGAGGGGCAATCTGTGAATGCTGTTGCTTTGTGGAGTTTGCAGGCAGAAATAAATATCTAGTTCAGGGGAAAGCAGAAATACTGCTTTTATAGCTCAGGTGTTTCTGTTGCTTACAGCACAAACTGATTCTGCACAACCAAGGCAAGATAGGGTTTAGAAAAAGGAGACGGGGAAATTCTCAGAATCAAAAGGCAAGTGAAAGAATTAGACCTCAGAAAATACAGGAACCAGATCTGTTCCAACAGGAAACAGTAAAGAGGAACCGGTGAACAGTACCTTCAGAACAACACCAGCAGGAGACTACACTCCACTTTTCAAACCTTGGATTGCTGTGGCTCAAGGTGTAAATTCTAGAAAGAATGTCTGACTAGCCTAGTTCCGGGCAAGTGACCACACTTGGCAAAGGAAGGACAAGGTCCTTGAATTACAGTTTATCTACTAAGGAGAGGTTAGTTCTTCAAAGGAAATCTGAAGAATGAATCCAAAAGGCAAAAGACGACTGAGGGGTAGAAAAATCCAGGCAGTTTTTGCTTTGCACTGAGCAATGCTAGTTGAAAGCCATGCACACTGGTACTGATCCTTCACCTCGCACAGCTCCGTGGCAACTGACATTTGACCTCTGACACCACGGAACGTTGCCGCGAGGATCAGGTACCAGTGTGCACTAATTTCAGTTAACAAAGTGTCATTCAAAGCAAGAACTGCCTGCACGTATGACCAAGGACAATTATAAATGTGAGATTTCGAAGATAGATTTGGAGAATCAAACTATTATAGTAAAAGGGGCCCTAAGAGATCACCCAACCAGCCCTTTCTTGTTATAGCAAAGGGAATGGAGGATTGACTTATCCAAGCCTTTCTTCTTGGACAAACAGAAATTGTAACAACAAAAGAAGTCGGAAGAAAAGGAGCGATTCCTAGAGCCGACTACAACTTAATAGGGAAAGCAATCCGTGGGAAGGGAGTTTTGCGCCAGGGTTTGAAGGACTTCTGAAATGTGTTTCCTCAGGTGTAAATTGAAGAGGGCTGATCTAAATCTCTAAGAGCCTTTTCAGCTCTGACACACTATGATTCAGAGCCATATGAACTAAAATTAGCAAGTCACAGACAGAGAATGGCAAGTGGGGTTGTTTGATTGGAGCAAAGAGGCTCGTTAGGGGATAATGACAGCTCTAGGGTGGTCGGCTGATGGATGTCTGGCTGGCAGTTCAGGGTTAATACTCCTCCAAGGGGGCCACCCCCGAGGTACTGCAGTATGTCCATCATTTATGAAGCAATGAACCAACACACTTGTTAAGCAACAGCATCTGATACCTTCCCATGGAATGTGATTGAAACATTATTGGGAAAAGTTTTTCTGCAGGGCTGTAATAGCTAAGATTCCCAATTGTCTTATTAGATGAAGCAGCTATAATTTTTAATTCTGACTCTCGTAGAGTGTATGTGACTTCCCGCAGATGTGTGCCGTCCCTAAGGCCAGGGCCTAGGGATAAACAGAATGAACGTTCAGACTGAAGACTGAACATAACTCATTTCAGTAATCATATGACAAACCTGCTCATAGATGCTAAACAGGGTTTGCTGAGTGCTTTATCCCCTCATGGAAACATTTACTCTTCATATGTACAGAACTTAAATGATGTATTAAAAAAAGAAAATTGCCCTAATTCTTTCGGCTCTGTTATCTATTATCTTTTCACAAACCCAAATGCTTTTTGATCAGATTACCAAATTAACAGACAAGGAAGTAGATTCAGTTCCATCCTTGAAGTCCAGGTGTACTTTGATATCTTAGTACACAAAAAACCAACAGCCTGGCTTGCTTCTCTGCCGACTCTTCCTTTTTGGCAAGTTTTACCACCCTTCTCTAATTTCCTTCTTTCTTTGTCTCCTTGTGCGTCTCTCTCTGTCCCTCACTCCCCACCACTCACTCCGTGCGCCATGTTAGTGTTGTTTGTTCTGAGCTAATTAAGACGCTTGGTTTTCCCTGCCTCCCCTCCATCTTGGGCCACTTACACCAGCCCTTACTGTATTTTTATAAATGGGGTGGGATTATTTACTCCATCCAAAGCAGCCAGATGGCTTGCTCCAAATCGAGGTGACTGGAAGTTCTGTACGAAAGCCTGGACAGATCTGGAAGAGTCTTTGCTGTCTAGGTCCACCCTCTTTGAGATGCTCCCATGTTGTGGACTGAGGAACACCTGCTCACTTATTAGCCGCTCTCCTATAGACACCATTTTCCTCTAACAATCTATTTCCTGACTTGAATTGAAACCAAACTTCATCCTCCATATACCCATCAGAGCCCATCAGAGCCCATCATTCTACTCATCGCTCACCAACATGTCACTGATTTGCCCAACTCTTTTCCCATCATCATCACTCATCAGCCTCTTTTTTGTAACATCTACATCATAGGCCTATGCAAAATTTTTGTCATTATTACATTTTTTTTAACCTAGACACTCTTTCCCTTTTTTGGATGACATTGCATCTTCTCATCAATGGTTATTAATTACTGAGTTAAATATCTAAGCAGATGATACCCTGTTCAAGTTTCTCCTGCTCCTAAACTCCAACGATCCTGAAACACAGCCATACCTTTGATTGTGTTTTGACAGTGTTGTCCATTCTCGTTCCTCAAATTCAAAGCTTCCCTTCTCTAATTTTCCCTTCCTTCCATCCACTTTCCAAAGTCTTCTTTCAAATGCAAATCAGACCTTATCATCCTTTCCCTCCCCAAACTAAAAACCCTTTTTTTCACTTTGCACTTAAAATAAGATGCAGTTGTCTCACAAGACTTGTTCTAAGACTGGATCTCACTTTATGCCATTCTCTGATGTTATATCTCACCATCTCTTCCCTCCCCCACTGTTTCTGCAGCACAGACATTTCTCCTCTTCCTGGACTGTGACAACAGTTGCTCATACCTGGGTGACTTAAGTTCAGTGCTGCCTCCTCAAGGAAGACTCTACTGACATCCTGTCTTAAAAAACCCCTTCCCCTATTTCATTTTATCTTACTTGTTCACAGCACTCTCTAAAATGGTTATTTTATTTATTTCTCTGCTTCTGGCCTCTCCAGGACAGCAGGTTGCTATTCTGTCCAGTTTGTTGCTGTATCTCCTGAGGATATTACCAAGATCAAGAAATAATCTTTGCATTTGGGGAGTTCCATTCAAAAAGAGAAATCAGACAGGCAAGCAGATAAGTGGGAGAAATTATTATTACTTATCAATTCTGCCTTTTTCTCCTCATTCCGGGCATCAAAACCCCTGTTCAGCCACTCAGTGTCTCTTTCATGGATCATTGAAATAGTCTTATAATTTCTTCCCTTATCCACCCTATCCACTGTCTACACTTTGGTCCTTTTCCTAAAATGCTGCGGTGGCATCTGATAACCTTAGAATGAAGTCCATCTCTTCAAGTGGCCAACAAGTCCCTTCATGATCTGATCTCTGCCTTCTTCACTAACCTCCTTAATTCTCTCTTGCTACCCCCCACTTTATTCTCTAGAAAAGTCAAACTTCTTACAGTCTCCTAACTCTATCCTGCTATTTTTTTCCTGATACCTTTGTTCATGATGTCTCTTCTGCATAGAATGTCCTTTCCCAATATTACCTTGATCACCCTTATTAGTCTCTTAGGACTCAGCTTTGAGCTTCATCCTAGACATGTACTAACGGTTCCCAAAGGTCAAGTTGAGAGGTGCTATAAAATCCTGTGCACACTATGATTATTGCATTGAACACATTGTCTTAGCATCTATGTCTGACTCCCTGAGTTCTTAGAGGGCAGGTACCACTTCTTGTCTGTTTTCCCATCCTTGGTAACAAGACTGGCATATGGAAATTTCACTTGTTAATTATTTCCATAGTAATGCTGGTTACAAACAACCCCGATTTAAGTGGCTGGACATCTGCTTCTTGCTATGATGAATTAGATTTACTTCCTATCACAATTATCAGAAAGTTTGACAAAATGTATGAAGTAATTAGCTTTCAGACATTTGACAATAGGCAGTGCAGAAACGTGATCCATGAACAAATGGACACAAAAGAAGTGAGCCTGCAGTCCCCCTGGATTTCTACCTGGAGTCAATCTCTGGACTACAGGTACAGAGAAAGAAATTAATCAGAGTCCAGAAAGTCAGTCAATGGACACAGACTAAGAGATGGCAGAGAGAATATCACAAAAGGACCAGGAATGTTGAAACAACTATTATACTTTGAAAACTATGGAAACAAAAAAAGAAAAGTGAGAAATATAAGACAGAAACAATGACAACTTCTAGAAGTAAAAAATACAAATCAAAGATAGAAATTTTACTTGAGGAAGTTAATAACAAATTAGATACTGCAGATGAAATGATCAGTGATTTCTGTTACACTAATAGAATAAAGCAAAAAGAGAAAAAAAAAAAGTCTTAAAAAGAAACAGAGTGCCAGTAATTTATGGAACATTATAAGGTGGTTTAAAACATGTGTAATTGTATCCTAGAAGGGGAGCAGAAACAAATTTGAGGAAACAGTGAAATTTTAGAAAACTTTTCTAAATTTGCTGGACATTACAAAAAGAGATTCTAAGAAGCTCAGTGTAAACCCAAAGCAGGATACATACACACAGCGTGGTGGGATTATACTGAGCGAAGTAATAGCAATAAAATCTCAAAAACAGAGAGAGGAAAGATGCAGTATTCCACCCTCATTTGTGGTTTCACCTTCCACAGTTAGATTTTAGTTATCCATACTCAACAGCAGTCCAGAAATATTGAATGGAAAATTCCAGAAATAAACAATAAGTTTTAAACTGCCCACTATTCTGAGTACCATGGTGAAATCTCATGTTGCCCCTCTCCATCCAGCCCAGGAAGTAAGCCATTCCTTTGTCCAGCATATCCCACCACTGGTCACTGAGTAGTAGCCCGTGGTTATCAGATCGACTCCCCTGGTACTGCAGTGTTTGCATTGAAGTAACCCTTATTTTACTTAATAATGGCCCCAAAGCACAAGGGTAGTGATGCCGACAATTCCAATACGCCAAAGAGAAACCACATAGTGTTTCCTTAAGTGAAAAGGTGAAAGTTTTTGACTTATTTAGGAAAGAAAAAAATCACATGTTGAAGTTGTTAAGATCTATGGTAGGAAAGAATCTTCTATCCATGAAATTGTGAAGGAGAAAGAAATTCATGCTAGTTTCACCTCACACTGCAAAGTTATGGCTACAATGTGTGATAAGTCCTTAGTTAAGATGGAAAAGGCATTAAATGTGTACAATAAGATATTTTTAGAGAGACTGCATTCACATAAATTTTTTATAGTGTATAATCACAATATTGTTCTATTTTATTATTATTGTTGCTAATCTCTACTGTGCTTAATTAATAAGTTAAATTTCATCATAAGTATGTATGTATAGGAAAAAATAGGATATTGTAGGGTGTGGCACTATTTGTGGTTTCAATCATCCACTGGGAATCTTGGAACATATCCCCTGTGGATAAGGATGTCTACGGTACATTTCACAGAGGTACAAAGATATAAAACTAAAAACTGCTTGTAAGAAATTATAAAAGTGAGAAGAAAATGGATGGCTTCTTTTGGCTGGTGCCAAAAAATCAACAACATAGACTTCTATACATATGAAAACATTTTTGAAAAAAAGAGGTGAAATAAAAATTTTTACAGAAAATAATAATTGAGAGTAAATAATACTTAACAACAAAACAAACAAAAAAACAATTAAGAGATGGGCCAAATACCTTTGCAGACAACTCACCAAAAAAAGATAAGCTGATGCCAAGTAAGCATATGAAAATATGCTTACATCCTATGTCATTAGGAATATGCAAATTAAAATACTAATGAGAAACCTCTTCATACCCATTAAAATGGCCAAAATTTGGAACACTGACAACACCAAATGCTGGCAAAAGTGCAGAGCAACAGAAACTCTCGTTCATTGCTGGTGGGGATGCAAAACAGTATAGTTGGTTTCTTATAAAACTAAACAGATCCTTAACCATATGGTGCAGCAATTGTACTCCTTGGAATTTACCTAAAGGAGTTGAAGAGATGGCCACACAAAAATCTGCACATGGATAGTTATAGAAGCTTTATTCATAATTGCCCCAACTTGGAAGCAGCCAAAATGTCCTTCAGTAGGTGAATGGATGAATAAACTGTGGTATGTCCAGACAGTGGGATATTATTCAATGTTAAAAAGAAATGAGTTCTTCTTGGGAGGTGAGAAGACATGAGGAGACCTGAAATACATATTACTAAGGGCAAAAAGCCAATCTCTAAAGGTTACATAATCTATAATTTCAACTATGTGACATTCTGGAAAAAGAAACATCATGAAGACAATCAAAATTTCAGTGGCCACTGAGGTTAAGGTGGGGAGGGTGATTAGGAGGAGCATACTCTGTATGATACCCTGATGATGGATATATATTATCAGATATTTATCCAGACCCATGGAGTGTACAACATCAAGAGTGAATGCTAATATGAACTATGGACGTTGGAAGATGATGATGTGTTAGTGTAGGTTCATCAGTTAGAACAAATGTACCATCCTGGGGGGAATGTTGATAATAAGGGAAACTATGCATGAGTGATGGTAAAGGGTATATGGAAAAATCTCTGTATCTTAACCTCAATTTTGCTGCCTTAAACTGCTCTAAAAATAAAGCCTTAATAAAATTTTAATTTTAATTTTAAAAAATCTGAGTATTTGTCACTAGCAAACATGAATTACAAATAATACTAAACAAAGTTTAATAACAAAACTTTATCAAAGAAAATAATACCAAATGGGAACTTGGATCTCACAAAAGAATAAAGAATGTGAGAAACTGTACATATGTGGATAAACATAACAAATATTCTTGTGTTTTAAAAAATTTTAAAGACAATAGACTGTTTAAAGCAAACACAATAGCAATGTCTTGTGGGGTTTATAATATGATGTTTTAATATTCTTTTATTAAATGAGAAGAGTAAAGTGATCCATCTCATTCCTGTGTGCCTGAGTCTTTTCTGGTTTTAGCACTGATGTCCTATTCATTGAGAATCTCCTAAGACTTAGCAAACTGGTATGGTTAGCTATGCAAAATGGAAAAGCAATTGTGGTAAGTAAAATGTATTTTATAAGCTCTACAGCAACTAATAATAATAAAAAAGAACAAAAATGTATAGCTAATAAGCAAATTTTCAGAGGTAAAATAAAGTATTAAAAATACTCAATCCATAAGAATGCAGGAAAAGAGTAAAGAAGGAACAAAAAATAAATGTCCCAGATAGAAAAAATAGCAAGTTGATAATTTAAAATTTACCATATCAGCAATCATATTAAATGTAAATTTTCTGAACTTCTAAAAAAAAAGAAATTGTCAAATTGTATAACTAAAGACCCAATTTTATGCTGTTAATAAAAAACCCATTTTAATATAACAACACATCTAGATTAAAAACAAAAAAAAGAGGCAAAATTATGTCAGGAAAATTCAGTATAAAACAACTGGAGTGGCTATGATCAATATTAGGTAATATCAGAACAAGGTGTACTACCTGGAATTTCATGATGTTAAAGGGATTAATCCATCAAGGAGACAAACAATCCTAAATATGTAAGCACTTGATAACAGAGCTTCAAAATACACAAAGCAAGATCTCAATAAACTGAAAGAACATATATTGATAGAGCAAGTTGACAGAAAATCAGTAAGAATATAGAAAAATTGAACTATGCTAAACAACTTGACATGATTAACATATATAGAATATTCCAACCAACATCAGAAGAATACATATTTTTCTTGTTTTTCCTACTGCATGCAAACATTCACTTAGACTGTCAAAACCAAATTTCAATAAATTTTAAAGTGAAATTGAAATTATAGTGTACATTATCTAACCATAATGAAATTAAATTAGAAACTAATAACAGAAATTTACCTGCAAAGTACTCAAATATTTGGAAATAAACATGCTTCTAAAGAACCCATGGAGGAAATCATGAGAAAAATTATAACATGTTTCAAAATGAAACAAAATTAAAAACACAACATATTGAGATCATGGGTGGAACTAAAACTTGGAGAAAATTTTATAGCTTTAATTGCTTATATTGGAAAAGATAAAAATTTGAAATTCAATGATCTAAGCTCTCAATTTAAGAAACTAAAAAAAGAAGAGCAAGAATAAGCAGAAGAAACGAAATACTAAAGAGAAGAAATTTATGACATAGAAAAAGAATAGGGTAAACCAATGAAACCACATCTTGTTTACTTGAAAAAATCAACAAAATTTATAAACTTCCAGCCAGACAAATCAAGGTAAAAAGTGAGAAGAGACAAATTACCAATATGCAGAAAGAAATAGAGGACAGCATTATGAATCCTATAGAAATTAGAATGATTAGAGAATATTATAAATATTTTTTACCAATAAATGTGACAACTTAGATTAAATGGACTTCTTTGAAAGACACAAATTACCAAAACTAACTCAAATCCCATTACAATTGGATCTACAATAATCACTCCTATGAAACCATCTCTGTCAAAGTCACCAGTGACTGCCCTGCTACTGAATGCAATTTACCTTGTCGGTACCTACTTCTCTATTTGATAGTATTGAGCACTTCTTGAAATTCTTTCTTACCCCTTTTTGTGTCATAATGCTCTCTTTGATTTATTCCTACCTCTTGTCCTGGACTCTCACTCCAAAACTGCTCTCTGGGTGGTCTCATTTATGTCAAGATTTCACAACCCTCTACAAACTGATGGATTCCCTATTTATGACTTGATCAGCCAACTAGATCTCTGCACCTGAGTGTACAATAGACACCACGAACTCAACATGCCCAACATGAAATCGATCCCTGTCCAGACTGGAACGTTCACCTTTGCATTTACTTTCTCAATAAATGAATGAATCACCTCCATAATTCCCTTATTTTCCCAAGTCTGGAAATTGAGAGTCTTCCTTCAGTGCCTTGTCTCTCACTCACACCATCATTTAACTAGTCACCAAGATTCCATCTGCCTAACTTTTTGCATTTAATTACTACCTGAGTTTTGGGCACTATGTCTTGCTTAATTTACTAAAACAGCCTCTTGCTACTCTCTGTTATTCCTTTTTTTCTTTTGCCCTACTCTAATCCATTCTCCACATGTCCCCAGTGATATTTCAAAAGCAGATATATGATCATTCTCCTTAAAACCCTTTACTACTCCCCTTTACCTTCAGGATGAAAAACAAACTCTATTGCGGTATGCAATGTCCTTTGCAATTTGATTCTTGCTTTTCTCTTTAGCCATATCACCCATTGCTCAACCTTCACAATTTACTTTCTTTTCATATTGAAATCACACTTGCAGTTTCATTAGTTTTTTCTTCCTGCTTAATCTTCTTGGGTCCTCCACATAAGATGCTTTCTCAGCCAAGAAACTTTCCCCTGATCCATGTTGGACCTCAGCAGTCAGAGGTAGTGTGTCTCCTAAGTTTTCCTATACAACTTGTATAATTCTTACAACACTTTGGAAAAATATTGAAAACAAATAATAAAATTTGGAAAAGCAAAGTTATAACTCTACAGTCACAGGAAATGGAGAGGGAAGAGTAAAGGGAAATATTAACACAACCCAACACACTGCGCTTGGTTACAAGGATATCATGGAGGAAGACACCAGGAATGGCAATAATTGATGGATTTTAACACATTAAAAAAAAGGAAAAAAGAAAAGGGAAGACACTTATAGAACCATCACTAATGGCAGAAGCATGAAATTATGCAAAATGGAATGCAGGCTGCTTCTTTGGGGGAAATATTTGAAGAATCAGATCCATGGGTCCCTGGCATGTGCTCCTTGAAGAAAGGGTGATAAGTCCCCAAACTTAGGTATTTTATACTGAAAATTTCTAGCACTTGAAACATAAGCTAGTGATTAGGGAAAATGTTTTATGAACTGAGGTTTCTGGGATTGTACAGATCTTCCCTCTTTCTGATTTTTGGATGGCATTCACTTCTGTGACGCACCCCTGGAAAGCCCAGCTCTGGCAGACCAGAGCACATCAGAATCCTGCAAGTCGGCCACAAATCTTCTCATTCTGCAGGTCTAGAACTTTGATTCAGCTTTGTGTCTGGAGACATTCAGGTCACAGCCATGAACACAGAGGGAGCGTCTACAAACCTGGATACGCTGTTAGGAGCATTGAAGACTTGTCATTCTCCAGACGTGGCACTAAACACTCAAAGTGATTCAAAGGAAGCCTTGTAGCCAAATGGAACCTTTTGGAGCCACACGGAGCAATTACTTCCATCAAAAGTTTGAGTGATTGACCACTAGAAACTTCCTACAGTCTGTTTTGTTTTGTTTTTTAATTAAATTAGTTCAAATACTGAATTTCCTTGCTTTTTGCCTTACATGGGCAGCTGCTAGGAGTATTTGATACTAAGTCCTGAGAATTGTGGCATGTGCCAAAAGGATTTTAGACTTGGGGTCTAAGTTGTGATCTAATTAAACAATAAGACCTGACAAAACAGTCACTACTGGTCTGTTAATGACTTCCTGGGGCAGTTCAACTGGCCGTGTCAAGGCAGAGCAAGGGCAAGGTCATCTCTGTGGCTGAGGCTCTCTTCCCCCTTGAGAATAATGCCTCTCTACTGTTTCTCTCTGCTATAAAATCATACCCTGAAACACAGACCAGAAAGTCTGATTCAGGAGTCTCAAAACGGCAAAACTAAAATTAAAAAAAAAAAAAAAAGTTCCTAACAATCCTTTAAAAATATGCAAGAAAGAAATAGCACACCACAGCCCACAGCTCTACCAAGTAGAGGCATAAAGTGAGGCAAAGGAGTTTGACAGCTTGAAAACACGCGTCACCACAATGAAAGATACAAAGGAAAAGGCAGCAGTGGCTGAGAGAGACTCGAACCCCAACCCCCACACGTGGAAACATCTGTTCGCATTGTGGCCACACCTGTCGCCCTGTTGAGGACACAGAGACCTCGAGGCAGGAGAGGTGCTTATCGTCATCGCCTGCTTTATGCAGACTTCCTGAAGGTCTTGGTCGCTACATCCACTTTAGTATTGGCAATTTTTTTTTTTTTTTTTTTTAAAGAGCCACCTCACTTGTCTTGGTAGAAAATTAAGTGCAACTCTGAGTTTGGAAGACAGATACATTTCCTTCAGACTGTTTTCACTGCATAAAAACCTAGTTCTTTAAAAACAACTACCACAGCAATAAAGCATTGAATTAAAGGTGACTTAAAGAAAGAAGTAAAACCAGTGCCTCTAACAGACGCTGGGACACTATTAAGGCTACTTTTTGAATTCGTTGTTTTCTAAATAGAGGAAACACTTTAAGATTTAGATTAATTATATTATTGTAGGTGACAAATGTAATTCTCTCTGCATCAGTTCCTATGCAAGGTCATTTGCAAATAGCACGTTAACTGCCTGCAGGCAGCGACTTAACGCCTTTTTGCATGGAGTAGCCAGATAAAATATAGGACATCCAGTTAAATTGGAATTTGAGGTAAATGATGAAGAATTGTTTAGTGTAAGTGTGTTACCTGCAGTGTTTGGGGCATTTTTACTTGCTAAACCCAGAAACCCTATTTTTATACTATTTTTGCTTTCGAATACTTTGCCTCATTCTGCCTTCATAAGGAAAGGAGAGACAGAAGCATTGTGCATGTGGGGCATTTGACAAAAACCAAACCAACTGGAAACAAATAAAATCCTATTTGAGGAAAAGGAACACTTTCTCTGTAAGTGCCCTGTCTGTCAGGGGTCTTCATGTTGTTGACAGAAGGAGGGACCTTTTGGGAGCAGAGACCTAAACTCATCCATACAGACTGTAGTTCCAGCTTTCTCACATGTAGGGTGGGGACCAGCATCTCAGACAACCTCAGTGCACAGTTCTATTGTTGGTTATAATCTTCAAAACCATTTGCCTGCCTATCATGTACTATGGCATTGTTAATTATTAAAAATTCCCTCTCAAACTTTTCCCATAATTATGATTACATCTTCGCATGCAGCCAGGGGAGTCTAATTTAGACAGGAAAAAAAAAAAAAAAGATTCACTGATTTAATCATCCTAGGAAGGGTTTGTTCACCTTCTCTTCCTCTAAAGCACTGAGCTTTCTTTTTAAGGTTTTAATGCAGCAAACATTATCCTACCTGCCTGCTCCCTTTGGGATTTCTGCATGGTTTACTCTAATTACTCCCGATGTCAGACCTTGCGTGCTGCAAACAACTTCAAAGAAAAAAATACTAGAAAAAGGAACGGTGTGGTGTTTCTTTTTTTTAAGACGCTGGATCAAGGAGACAAGATAGCATTTTGTTCTTATAATGTGATGGACAAATCATATGGATAATCTATTAGGATGATGGATGGTATACATTTTAATATGAAACATCAACCGTAGCGAATTTCTCCTAGAACGTCTTTGAAACTGAACGGCCTCTGTTTGGTCCAAATTTAATACTCGGGTCTAAGTTGAAAACTTCTCTGAATATAAAAATTTTGATTAATTTTAATTATGTTCATTGCAAGAATGAGTAAAATCTTTGTTCAGAGCAATTGTTTTGGGAGGAAGTTCCTGAAAATGAATCACGTTTCCTGCCTCAAGGCTGAATAGTACCTTACCTTCATTGTCTGTCACCCTTCTTCCCTGATGAAATTCTATTTCTGTAGTCTCTTTTTCTGTTTTCTCCAGGAAGCCAAATTAAGCCAATGAAATTGTTTTTGTCTTGTTCTGTTTTGTTTCACCGTAGACATTTTATTTTCTTAAGATATATTTTGTTCAAAAGATGTCTCTCAAATGCCTTCTGTGTGCCAGGATCCACATCTCCTGGCCTCAGAAACCAAGATGCCCATCCTCAAGTCTCACTGTCTGCTGTTGGTCAGGCAAGTAGAAAAACAAAGTAACAAGACATGACGAACACTTTGCTAGTTATATATGTAAAGTCCCTTAGGAGCAAAAAAATATAGAACAACCAACTCGTAAGTGCCATTTTGTAATTCTAATCAAAATAGAATTTTCACAGACTTATAGAGCTAGAAAATATCCTTCCTACTGGTTAAAATTAAACAGACCTAGTTTCAAAGTCTGACTGTCACTTCCTAGCCATATGACATTTTAAAAATTACTTAACCTCCCTGAACTTCAGTTACTTTTTCCGTAGCATATGGATATTAATACTTATAACGTTGCAGGCCGTGAGAATTAAATCAGGGAGCTGGTTCCTGGTTACCACCACCATTGTCACCACTACAAGTGGTGACGTCCACGCTTGAGCTGTGGCCAGCAGCTCACGTATACTATTCAGTTAACCCGTACAGCTGCCCTCTGAGGCTCCTGTTGCTCACGTCCCCATTTCACAGGTGAGGAAATTAAAGTGCCCAGGGTCCCACAGCCAATTCTTTGGACTCAGGCAAACTTCAGGGTCTCACCTGTAATCATCATAGTGGATTAATTCAGGGAGCGTCCCTTCTCTTTCTTTTTCTACTAACTTATTATTGAAGAAAAATTTGGCATCACCTATTGGAAGCCCTTTCTTTTATAGATGAAAGATCAGAGGATAGGGAGGCTAAGACACTGGGGGAAGTCACAGCCAGTAAAAAAATCTGAGCTAAAACTTCTGAGTAAGTTCAGCACATCCTATTGTCATATGCTTTAATATTGAACACTGGTGGTTAAATTGTAAAATGATATTATAATTTTTTTAACCAGAAAACTTTGAATTCATGGCTTGTCTGACATCAGTCCTCGAAACAAATGCATCTGAGATTAATTGAGGGCTGTTCTCTTTCTGGAGGCTGACTGAGGCCATGTATATGAACTTCCGTATCACAGGTGATTTCCGCAATCAGGAAATGACTTAGTTATGTGGAAAGAAGTGTCCTTTCCTGAGTTTGGGTGAGGGGGTCAAGATCACATCTCCCCATGTGTGTGACATGAAATGATAACGCCCTCAGGGACTGAAGGGACCGTGGACCTCACCCTGACTTAACCCCACGTATTACAGAAGCTGAAAATGTGACCGAGAAGACTGGTGTTCAGAATATCCTTTAAACAAGAAACTTAAAATCAAATTACTACATTTCCTAAACTGGCTATAAAGCAATTATTTTTTAGGCTTTCCAACCAGACTCAACCAAACAATATAATTTCCTCACTATTACACTCAGTGCTTGCATCAAAGAGGTGGGGAAATAAATATACACATCATTGTCATTTAGTAAAGGGGGAAGTATCTGAAAACTAATTCTCCTTTTCCTAGACAAATAATATTTCTCCAGAAGTGACATTGCATTCACTGAAAAAAAAGGAAAAACAAAGATACTAGATCACAGTACCCTGTGTTTGCACTTACCTGTTTATGTTCCATTATTATAATTGGGTCCCTACAATGTAACATATACTGTGCTGGTCACTATATTTATGAAGTTTAATTACATTCTCACAAACAACTCCCACAAGGTGGACAACCTTATTTCCATTTTGCAGATAAGGAATCTGAATCCCCAAAGAATAAGTAATTTGTCGAAGGTCTCACACCTTATTTGTGTCAGATTCAGGCCACAACTCGGGTGCCACTAACCCCAAAGCTGCTGTTCTGTCTACTGTGTTAGGTGACTTCTGAAAAGACCACAGGTTTAAGTCTTACCTGAAAGAGAGGAAAAAAATCGAGGGAGGAGAACAAGGCATGGCCAGACCAGGAATAAAAACAAATCTTTATTTTTAATTTTTTTCCACGTTTTTATTGAAGTATAATCTGTTTACAACGTTGTGTCAATTTTTGGTGTACAGCATAATAGTTCAATCATACATATACATATGTATATTTATATATATATATATATATTTGTTTTCAGATTATTTTTCATTATAGGTTATTACATGATATTGAATATAGTTCCATGTGCCATACAATATAAACTTGTTGTTTATCTATTTTCTATATAGTATTTAATATCTGCAACTCTTGAACTCCCAATTTATTCCTTTTCACCCCCTTCTGACTCTGGTAACCATAAATTTGTTTTCTATGTCTGTGAAGATGACTGGATAAAGAAGCTGTGGTATATTTATACAATAGAATACTACTCAGCCATAATAAATAATAAATAATAAATAATAAATAATAAAATAATGCCATTTGCAGCAACATGGATGGACCTGGAGATTGTCATTCTAAGTGAAGTAAGCCAGAAAGAGAAAGAAAAATGCCATATGAGATCACTCATATGTAGAATCTTAAAAAAAGACAAATGCATTTACATATTCCTTTCCATATTCTTTTTCATTATAGGTTACTACAAGATATTGAATATAGTTTCCTATTTTATACAGTATGAACTTATTGTTGATCTATTTTGTATATGGTAGTCAGTATCTACAAATCTTGAACTCCCAATTTATCTCTTCTTATCTGCTTCCCCCCTAGTAACCATGAGTTTGTTTTCTATGCTCGTCAGTCTATTTCTGTTTTATAAATAAGTTTATTTGTGCCTTTTTTTAAGATTCCACATACAAGTGATGTCATATGGTACTTTTCTTTCTTTTTCTGGCTTACTTCACTTAGAATGACGATCTCCAGGTCCATCCATGTTGCTGCAAATGACATTATTTTATTCTTTTTTATGGCTGAGTAGTACTCTGACTCCTTGTCAGTGACTGGACATTCATCCACATCCTCTGGTTTGGAAAGAAAAAAAAACATACAAAGCAGGAAGGTGGCAAAAAGGACTTGCCAAAAGCAACAGCAGCCCTTCAAATCCATGTTCCTTTGGAAAAGAACTTAGCTATGATCTGTATTATGGAAGCTGCGTTAATCACACCTTCTGCCAAATAAGTCAGTAACATAATACTCAAACACACCTGACACCAGCAAACCACCTCCCCTACTTTGGCTCAGGGAGGAAAGAGTTGTTCATTTGCCTTTGGTTGATGATGCAAATAACATTGTTCTTTCCAATTTTTGAAAAAAGTCCATTCCCCATCAGATATGTGTGAAACATATTCTACTAAAAGAAATGATAATACTTCACACTGGGTCAGCAGCAGGAAGGGCTTTTCATGTCCTCAGGTCAACTTAAAAATGGGTAGGTGAGATCAGGGATGGTGGCATGATTAACCACGATGAAGTAGGCATACCCATGTTTATATGGTGTTTGTGGAAATGATGCAGATGCATTTCATGCTGTCTAAAAATATTTTAAACTTGAAAGTGGAGGGAGGGGAAAAAAAAACCACCCTGAGTCACTGATTCTATATTTTGTGGAACAGAATTAAATTGTCTAAAATTCTGCATAAGGAAGATCAGCCAGGGAGTCCTGCTCACACGTGACTTTTAAAATCTTTTACCCAATGTCACAGGTTTTTTTAAGCCCAGAAACTTGGTGGGGATGCCAAAGGGTCTTTAAGCAAAGAAGAAGCAGAAATCAATGCTAGAATTATTATTTTCAACAGGGTATTGACAGCTATAATAAAGTGACTGCAACTGGACCCAGGAATGTAAAGCCAGTTAATGGACTTCATTTAGACAACGTCAGATAAGGGCATTAGTAATAACTGTTATCTTGATAGATAACCTGAAACTCAAGAAAATGTTTCCCCAAACACGACTTGTTGTGAATTCTTTTCCCTTTTATCTTATAGTAGGCAGAGGATTGCAGCCTCCTATTATGAAGTAGCATCATAAAATGCAGAGCACAGCCACCCTGACTGAAACCACCTTCCTCCTCTGCTGATACAGACAAACTAGCAGTAAATGCTTTTTGAGCTCCTGGCGTGCAGATAAATTCCCATGAATGTCCCCAATTGGACTGGGAGATTGAGACACACAAGGGAGAGAATAGCTGAGGCCAGGAGAATTTAACACGGCAATTAGCAACCCTTTGGCTTCGCTAGACCCCACAGCACAAGACAGGATGCAAGCAACCAAAACTCTTCCTAGCAGAGTGGATGATAAATTGGTTGGGTCCCAGGGGTTGCTGGACACAGTTATTATCCAATGGCAGGCCTGGATGGTGTAGAAGTCTATGTGGTGAGGTCAGAAAATGAAACATAGGGCTCTAAATTCCCAAGGAGAGAGCCTTTGCTTACATCTCAGCTGGTGTGCCCTCTCCCCTCATTTTGGAAGGCTCTGGATCACATCACATAATCTCTATTACCTTCCCTACCTTAAATAACTTCTGAAGCATCAAGGGTATGAAACACTCACCATGATCTCTAGTGATTGTCTCCCTGAAAAGTCAGAAAACTAAAAGATAAACTTTAGAGTAAAAATATTTCAAGACTTTTAAATATGCTTTTCTTTAAGCAGAGGGAGGATGTGTGGGTGAAAAGGAATCTTAATTCCCTTTCTCCTTGATGATGGTAACTGCTGTTAGTCACCATTTGAACCACCACATTTTGGTTCGTAACAACTGCAGCAGTATATTGAAATTCATTCTTCATATTTCTTAATTTTTAGAGTCTTAGTTTATCAGAAGAGTGAGGTTAATATCATTATCTACTTAAAATGTTGCTGCGAAGATTAAAATGTGTTAGCAATGATGATGATGAAGGAAAAGAAGGAGATGTTGACCGAGACGATAACAATGATAGTGGTTAAATGTCATTCAAGCTAGATTTTATGATCCCTCGACCAAGGACCATCTATGCTTTGTTTATAGCTAAAACCCCAGCATCTAAGCACACTGCCTGAAGTGCAATTAATATTTATTGACTGAAGGAATGAATGATTACATGAGGCTTTTTTTTCAATGCTGAATTCCACCCTTGCGTTACTATTGATTTAACTTAATTATGAGGATTATTAGGAGTCATTAAAAAGGAAGTGGGAAATAAATTTAGTAAAATCAATGTCACAGATGCATTTATTGAAGGACTACTACACGTCAGGCACACTGCTTGGGATACTGTATCAGTTTGTGACAGATACAAAAAAGAAATAAAGTACAGAGGTGGCCTAACATGAAGATAATTTTCTGACATAATAAAGGAGACATGGAAAAATTCCGCAGACATTTAAACTCTATTTTTTGTAAATTTATAACATTCTTCATAATGTCAGTATCAAGGGTCCCTCCCTCCTTTCCTTCCTCCTCTCTCCTCTTTTCTCGTCTCATCTCCTCTCCCCCTCCCTCCCCCTCTCTCTCTTTTATAGCATCCTTAAAGGCTACATCCTTAGATGTCCTAAGAGCCCTCTCCTCCAAAAAAAAAAAAAAAAAAAAGAGTCCTGGAAATATTTCTTTTTCTATTGAAATTGGTCCTTGAAATTTTCCATTTAGATTCCATTTTAACTAAAACACTGAGCCGTTTCTATATGTGGGTTCTGCAGCTTTGGCCAGATGACATTACTGACTGACCTGGGCTTCGGGATTGAAGGAAATACCTCTTCCACTCCAGTTCTTCTTATCTTCAGAGGCTTAAAGTGATATTTGGTGGGTTCTTTAGCGGTGCCAATATTCAAATGGAAGAGCATTTAACTAAATACTTGAGCTTTTTATCTTTTGTATACTTCGTGCCCACCGCCTTTCTTTACCTTCCACTGGCATTACAAAAGACACAATCACCGACTTTGGAAACCATTGGGAAGGTGAAGGCCAGCTGTGGGTGGGTGAACACTGGTCCTAGCCTTACAGTCTGGTGTCTACAAGGAGCTTGTGAAATCCTAGCTCAGTGCAATGGTGCCGAGGGAAGTGCCTGAAAGCAAATCACATTTCCCATCCTAACGCTGCACACGGTCTGAAATCTAATGACCATTGTTTCCTTCTGCCCTGACAAAGTGCCATTTGCCTACAATTGTTGTTTCAAAGGCAACTGATCTGCATTTTTTTTTTTTTGGTGCTGTTTTCTGTTTGTTTGTTTTTGTGGTTGTTTTGTTCTGCCATGAATCCTCGATTCCGTTATTGTCCGATGTACTTGACAAACGCTTATTATTTGTTACTTAGGGTGAGGCACCCAGGGACACAGACTAAAACCAAACATGACCCCTGGCCTTCAAAGGCTCTCCTGGGAACCCTACGTGTAAAATAGCATCCCCTCCCTGGACCTTCACCTGGGTCTCCCTTACGCATCCTCTATTTCTCTTTAGATCACGTATCTGCCTGGCATGTTATAAATTTATTTGCACATGACTTGTCTTTTCCACTGTACTATATAGAGATGCTTGGGACAGTGCTTAGCAGGGTAGGGAGCACAAAACATGTCTGGTTAATTAATGACTATTACAAGGAACACTTTAGTATGCATTACATTTTCAGGCCTATGTGGTAGTCACAGAGGTGTTGTTTTGTATTAGATAAACCATCGTGCTGTATAGATTTGATTTGTGGGGGTTTTGTGCATGCATTATACCTCATAATAAAGAAGGTTGAAAAAAATTCCAAGCTCCTTTTAAGCTTCAGATCATATTAAATTACTTCTTTGTTCGCTATACCAACTAGTTCTTAACTGCCAATGTCAAAAAGCATTGTTTGAGAAAAATCTCTACATTTTATGCTGTCAAAGCTTAATCTAGGTAGCAAAAAAATAGCTAGCTAGTTATTGACACCCAAAAGCTTTATTGAGCCCCTACTTGGTTTATGTCTCACTATGTAAACGTAAGTTTAAAGGGCATAAAATTCTTTAGACTATGACACTTCCTCACGGGCCAAGGTGGGTGAAGAACAGACTGACAACCTCACTTCTCAGGCCTGGAGGACACAGATCGAGCTGTAGATTTTGGAGATAGTTACTTGGGTGAGGGAGTTGAAGCCTTCATGGAGGTTCACAGGGGAGGATGGAGAGACCAAATATTAGTAAGATAGATCTTTTTCCAGACTGGAAGTGGGTACAAAACTATATCCAGATTCATTGTAAAAAGTCACAGATGCAAAGAAAAATTCCAGTTTGGCTTCGGGATTTAAAATAAATTCATTTGATGAGTGTGTTCTGCTTCTTAGAACCATAAATCTGTTTCATAGATAAAATGTGGCTGGTGAGGCTGGTGGGGGTGCAGCATGGAGCCTGAGACGGTGCACACCGTCCGCGGCTTCTCACTGTAAACCCCCCCACGGGGACTCAGCAAGACGTGCCCTCCCCCCGCAGCAGGCATCCCCACCTGCTTGAGAGCCAGTGCCGGCCGTTCCTGCCTGGGACTAGGTTGTGTTTGATAAACACGTTAGGCATTAAATAAATATTTTTATTGCTCATGATAGCCAACATTCGAGAAACCAAAGAAAATAATTATGTCCTACTTAAGAGAGGTTTATTTCAAACCCTAGCCAGGGCCCCACGGTGGCCATGACTTACATTTTTCAAAATTGATTTTCCACCATATAAACAGTTAGTCTGAAGTTACGTGTGACATTTCCTCCCAGGAACAATGATGCAGCGTCTCTGAAGCATCTTCTGGTATTTCTCACCCTTCCTGCTTTCTGTAGTGCTCATTTCTGGAACACATTCTCTCCAGGAGAGCTTGTACCAGGGGTCCAGCACACTAACTGTTGCCCGGTACGACCCCAGGAAAGAGGAAAGCGGGAACACTTACAAGCAGAATTTTAATTCGTCTTTGGAAATGAAGGCTTTGCTCGCATTAGTCTCCCCTCAATAAGTGTTCCTCACTTTCACTGTGAAGCATTGAGGCCTGCGCTGCTCGGTTCTCACTGCGTTGCTCCCCAAGGCAAACCCGGGGAGGAGGAGTTAGTCTTTAGAGTTTACCCAGGCTCCTCTTTCTCCTCTATCAGGAACGTTTACTATCTGCTCCTTCCCTGAGTCCCTGGCGCACGAGCTTCCCTGCGCCTGGAAATCTCCCAGGTGTGATGCCACAGCACATCTGCCCAGCGTCTGTGAAGCCCACCTGCTGTGTCTTCACCCATGAGATCTCTGCTTCCCGCCTCCCGCAGCAGCTAGTACGGGAACTAAGCAGAGTGGCTAATATCTGACAAAGGACCTACAGACTCTTCGGGAGGCAGAGATCAGTGGACTTGGAGAGTAAGCCTCAATTCTCACTCCAGCTCTCCCAGTTGGGATCTGGTGGCAGAGTTCATAAGCCTTGGTTTCCTTGCCTATAAATGGGGCTGACACTGCACTGCCTGCAGGGTTAGGAGGCTCAAATTAGCTGAAGTAGTCGAATTTGCTTGCCCAGTCCCAGTTTTACAACTGTAAAATATTGTTTTAATTAACGTGATTGGGGGAGAAGTGTAACCTTTTATTTACTCTCGGCATGAAGGTTGTCCCCTGCTCCACCCAGTGTGCAGAGCTCTTCCGGAGAGCAGAGGATGGTGTGTCTTTCCGAGTTAAGAAACAGGTATTCAGTTTCTCCATTTGAACCCCACGCCCAGACCCCTGCCCTCAATCTTTCCATTCATAAATGCTTTAGCTCCAGCAGACCTTCAGAGTGAAAACTCACTGAGAAACCCAACCCTCCGTGGGCAGGTGGCTTACCTCGGAGATCCAGTGCATACACAATGACAGTATTGATAACCCGGGAGTAAGAACCCAGCCTCTGTTCCAGGCTGGTAGCCCCACTAAATAAATCCAGGGCAAGTGGCACTTTAGAGGCATGGAGCATACCTCGACCTCATTAGGAACCTCTTGCAAGAGAGGCTGAGTGGAACTAAGTATTGTGTGGCAAGGTGTGACATCAAGGTGAAGCTAAGTCAAGGGCGCTCTCTCTGTGCAAAGTCCTCAAACGATGGGGGTCAGAGGGGGTTCACCCATCATGCCTATGCCTTCACTTTCTAAGTGTTTCCAAAATGTGTAAGTGTACATTTTGAGATGCTAGAGAAGGACAGAGAACGCAGTAGAAGAAATAATCCAAGAGCAAATACACTGAAAACCACGTGCGTGCATGCCCCCTCCCTTTACATTAGTACCGCTAAATAACACACCAAATATCATGAGAGTCCTCTGAACAGGAGAGGAACTGACACAAATCTTCCTTCTATGAGGCTCGGGTCAGTCAAGATGGTTATGTGGCCAAAACTGCAGAATTCTGCCAGGCACACCAATGTTGGTGGGTTTTCTGGTCTCCCCCCATGTCGAATTGGCTCAGAGTTTCAATTAAAATGGAATCTCAAAGAAACATCCCCAAGGGCCAGTTTCAGTAGGAAAATACTTGCAAAGATTTTTATTGGCTCAAGACACTGCCACCAGTACGCCTAGCCACGTCGTGATACAATTTTGGTGTAAAAAAAAAAAAATGTTGAAATACCTCAAATCTATAAGTGAAAACTTTTCCTGGTTTAAATTTAAAACACACTGGTAAAATTGCATCATTTAAATTTAGCCTGAAAGGAAATTTGCAGAAATAGAGGACCCTGAATATCCAGCATGTCAATACCATGATTACTTATCAACGTATTAATGGAATTGTTTACAATCAGTCTGTTTCACATCACTTAAATCTGTCGCCATTTTCTGCTGGTTAGCATCAGAGAGCGAAAATATTGTGAGGCAACTCTCCTTAGTTCCAAGGATTGTCAGAAGATTTTCTAGCCAACTCTTTGAATTACTGTGTTTCCTAGAAAACTTTATTTGAGAGGTGTGCGAGCCGGGCGGCTGCCTCTGCTTTCCTAGCGTTACTGCAGCTTCTGAGCCCGAGCTCCTGGGCTCATTTGAAAATTCTTTTAGTGTTTTCATCCTTGCTCGTGGCATCACATTATATTTTGGTGTATAGAAAGCGCAGTATGTGAGAAGGATAATATCATATCAGAAAGAACCCTGGAGATAGCTGCAAAGCAGACCAGTTAGCAGCTCGGCAAAGAGCTCTCCATCAAACAACCTGAAGTGAGGTTGCTTTGTTCATTAAACTGACCTACATGAACCATTATTGCTATTTGGCTCTGAATTATTAAAAATCAGTAGCAAGACTTAGCAGACCTCTAACTCCAGGCTCTCCTGTGCTTCAAGATAAAAACAGTCACTCTTTGTGCTGGTTAGAAAACATATGTGAACGCCCTAGCACTCAGCTCCTCGTGATAACCTTGTTAGTGTCTGTATAACTGCATGTAACCGCTCAGCATGACGTCCTTTCCCATTTCTCTTTATGAATAATTTTGTTATACCTCATCCATTTTCTAGTGCTCTTTATTACAGCCTGCTACTACGTTTATTAGGGTTCCCACCAGAGAATTCTTCTTCTTGTTATCCTTAATAGCGCCATGTACTGCCCTCTCTTGACTGTAAACCTGGCACCGTTCAAATCACATGTGTCCGTTGATAACCCTTACATTTTAAATTCCTGCCAAGAACTTCCTAGGTGAAGAATAAATTTGCAATAAATATGTGCGCACACACACACACACACACACACACACAGACACACACGCAACACCTCCACCATCATCATCCCTTCTGTTAGAATTGTAGCACCAAGGACCTGCCCTTCAGCTCACAGACATCAGTAAACTCACAGTTTAATAACTTCTTCATTTAACCTATTATGACCAGGCACTTCAGCAAGCTCTAAGCAGAAGGCTTAGAGCAAATACTGGGGCCTGAAGTTCTGGGAGTCTGATGATTTTGGTGCAACAACATTGCTGTCGTGGAAGCCTCGGTTTTTGGCATTTTCTGAATAGTCTAATCCAAAATCCTTTTGAGGTTGGCCAGATTTGATATGAGTTGCTTGACATGGCAAATAGCCTCTTTGGGGCGGCTTTATAAGATCACCTCTGAAACACCACCATAGACACGCAGATATAATGGAAAATGACTGGGTAGCATGTCCTTTTGCTGTTTAATCCCTTTTGTTGTTTAATCATCTGTATCCAAAGAGAAGTTTCTCCTCCTGAGGACCAGAGTGGTCAACCACAGTTTATCTTGTATTCTTCAACAGGAGTGAAGGGGTTAGTTAGAAAGGGAGACACGTTGCCAGTAGGAGCAAGGAGAAAAAAGTGGGCATGAGGAGGAGAAACAGGGGAAGACCTTTACTACCACACACACGAAAATCTTTCCACAATGGAATTTGCCAAATGTATATTCCCATATAGCCGTGAAAGTTACTAAAAGCTTTCACCACTTTTGCGTCAAGTAGATTTACTCCTCCTTTCTCTAAACAGTAAAATACATTGTTACAGGAAGATGTAAGTGCAGAGATGCCAAATATCTTATAATTTTTGGAGCTCGCAAAACCCTTTTTAGGCAGCTGACTCCCCAGAGTCCTAATGGATAGCAGGAGGCAGCCACTGACAGTAATATGGGACCGGGTCATGAGGGGGAAACCCACTGGGCTTCATTCATCATTAGGTTCTGCTTTGATTCCCAAAGATGTGTGTTCTTTACCACCTGGTCCAGGAACTGCTAACCTATCATCAAGAACCACCCTCTGACAGACGAGAGGCACGTCTCACTGCCTCCTGTTATCATTTTCTGCTATCGTTATTCTGCACTAAAATTTCCTTGCTGCCTTTTACACTCTGATTGCGTTAGCATCTATAATATACATGTTGTTTGCATTCTCCGAGGATTTATAGCTACCATTTCAAGATCTCAAGCAGAGTGGCGAATTTGGAAACAAAATATCCAGAGGTGGGAGGAGCTTGAAATTGGATGTATCCCAATTGGTTATTTTTGTTCTTTTGTACAATGACTGTCAGAATGGTGGCAGTCTTGTCTTGTTTCTTTTTCTTTTTCTCTTGGTCATCCATGAAAGACAAACACTTCATACCTCTTTTTCCCCTTCCCCTATCCATCTGCTTCCTGATACTGAGTTTCCTCAAGTGCATCTGTAAATATGCTTTCCAAGAGATGTTCCATTTTCAGCCAGCTGGAGGCAGGTTCGTAAGTGTCTCGTTAGGAGAACTGTCTGCCAATCCCTGTAGGTCTTCTGACATAAGATCTGAGTACACCCAAAGACAAAGCTTCAGATATGTCTTAGGGGAAAGTCTGATAATGGTATCTGAGGTGCAAGAAAGATTGGCTCATGGAATCTTACCATAAGCAGACCTCTCTAACTAGAACTGTATTGTCTGAAAGAGATCCTAAGTGAAATGGGCCCAAGACATGGAAGTATCAGCAGCAGAGTCAGGAGAGGTATTAGAGGAAGGAAAGCCAAGAACATTTAAAAACTTCCAGAAGATCCCTTATGCTGATGAGAAGACAGAAGAAAAGGAGGTATAAGTGTCAAGAAAATAAAAGGCTTAGTCTTAAGGGATGAATTAGCCAAGGGGGACCACAGACTGGGTTATACCTGCGATCAAAAGCCAGCTAAAAGAGAACCAGTCAGTGACTCAGCATGGAGTAAAGAAGAGCGAGTGCAGGCGGCTTTGTTTTCAATATGTTGCATTCCGCGTAGGCTCTGTTGGTAGGGGTGGAAAACAGTTACAAAGATAAGGAGGGAAACAGTCCGTTTTTTTAAACCCAAAGACTATCTCAGCCAATTATCACTATGAAATCGTTCCACATGGATTTAAGGTGAAATTGATTGCTATTTGATTACAATTGATTGGAACATAATGCAAATTTTACAGCAGATTCACAAAACTGCCCACAGTGCACACGAGTTTCTGCTTAAACACAAGAAGCCAAAGATGTGTTCCATCTGGAGCCTCTCCAAGGGCAGTCTTTGGATGAGACCTAGGCAGCCCTTCTTTCTTACTCCCCAAGCTCTCCTCTAGTCAGAAAGTTATGGTTTTCTTACTCCGTTTTGTTCCCATATCACCTCATTCATTTCTCAAAAGTGTTTTTAATCCAACGAACCATTTTTCTTCCCATTGGTAAGAGTAAGAGCCTATAATTGTAGATCTCACATTCGGTCCAGGGGCTAAATTTCTTTTGGAATGATCATTTCTCCTTATCCTTGTTACTCACTGGTGGATCTGCTCAGAGGAGAACTTGAGTCCTGGGGGAAAATAAGTACAAATTGTCGGTCTACTATTGATCCTTTGTCTAGAGAGATTGTTTACCTCTAATTCTTGAGCCACTTGGAAGCCAGTTAAGAAATACTGTGGTTAGATAAACTTCTGAATCTCTGTGATAGTTGTAAAATTTCTCCCATAACTACTTGCATGTGTCACTGATGGCAGGTGATGTAGAATGGGTCGATGAAGGTGATTTCTTAACATTCTTACAACTATGTTTTTAATAATCATTATCCAGCTTCTTAGCCTCTTCTACCACAATGAACAAGCCCAGTCACTGCCATGTTCTTCTCCACATTGGGGTTTACCTGTCCTTGGCTTACCCACTAAGAGTGTTAGATGCCAAATACGAATTCTTATAATATGCCACTTACCAAGCAGGTGCTATTTATCTTTATCTCCAGCTTTGTAGAGTTTTATTAATTTTTTTCCCCAAATGTTACAAAAATACTCAATTCCTTAAAAGAAATCCATTATCATATTCTAATTTTTCTCTCTAAAGTTTATGGTCATTTTACTCATCAGCAGTCATCTAATTTCTAGATATTGATTTGTAGTATCAGCAACAGCCGTTGAAATTCTAATCTCTGGTTTTCCTGAATGTACTGTTACTCCTTTCCTTCAGCCCTTTAATTCTGGCAATTGTAATCCACCAAAGCAATGCAAGCACTGAAAGTAAATGGAGTTCACACTATAGTTTCCATTTGGGGTTTACCCCTGTAAACCTTTAACTAAGATTTCTAGTGAAGACTGCACTCTCTGATCACCCAAAAGCAGCTGAGGCCTATGAGAAGATTCTTGAATCTTAAGAACATCCAGGATTCCAGCGTAAATGCCACGGATTGCAATATGTAGCCGTATTATTCACATGGAAGTTTACGTGATCAAATGGGAGCATACTAAGTCAACTTTCCTTCACAGATTTCTTGTTATGAAAGTCTTTTATGTTACCTGAATCAAATAAAATAGTCCAAACAGAAACAAGTTGTTTGCTTAATGGTCTGTGAAACTAGGACCAATGATTGCACTTGTAATTTCTGGTACTAGGGCTCTCGAACATTTAATAAAATCATCACTTTGCTAAAATTTCTTCTCTTGCCTCTGTGCCCTGTTATGGCTCAGAGATTTAATTTCAATAACGTGATCAACACTGTGATGAGGAGATTGTGGCTTTCTTTTCAGGGATTTATTACACAGAGAAATACAGGGAACCCCTTTCTCAACTAGTATGAAAACGGTCTGTAAGTAATGACCATCCCTTTTGATTCTCTTTAACTTTACTCAAAAGACATCTTCACTCCTAAACTCACTGCTCTAGAAATCTTGTTGAGTGTTCATTCCTACCTTTACAATTTCTAAATACCAAAATCCAACCTTCTATTTACGTACCTTATTTCTCAGTTATGTTACCTCATATCCTCTGAATACCTTACAATATATGTACAAGATATATAAATTTATAAGAATGAGATAAACATTATTTTTAAAGATTACTAACTAATATCTCAATGCACATTTTCCATTTGAGGTTTATTATTATGATAGTGGGTGATAAATCTATATTTTAGGTAGTTTTTCTTGATTTTTTTACTCATTTTGGAAGAATATTGGAAGATCCAAATAAATCTTCATGGCTTTTAGCTCACGGAGAGAGTTTACTCTGTGAGTGGAAGTGTCAACTCTATACATTTCCTATATTCATCTGAGCTTGCATTATTGGTACTGTCTTTAATCAGAATTATTCCTTGGTTAGAAAATGTGGTAGCCACTTGTTCATTTAGGAGAGTTAGTTTAGTTAAAATGATGATAGCATAATTTATAATTTCACATCACTGGCCCTGCATTAACTAGAATATTCCACAACGCGGGTAAAATGAACAAGTCCAAGGTAACTTTATTAACCATTCTGTCTTACAGAATTATTACCCTTCTTCCAGAGACCCTTAGATGACCTTAGATGGCACATGGACCTCTGCAAAATAGACTGAGTGAGGGCAATTTTAACCTCTGTTACTAAATTTTTGTAAAAGTTAACTTCATCCTTATTATTAATGTGGACAACAAACATACTTAGAAACAGCGGCGTTCTCTTCGTTAACCTCAGTGGATCATCTTATGCAATGGATCATTTATTATTATTATTTTCAATGATCTTAATGTTCAGGTTTCCTTTCCTCTTTTTAAGATGAGAGCATAATATAAAAAGCTGTTTGGAGAGCTCTGTGTATGTAGACAGGACTTGTCCACAGCAGACCTCTGCTTTCAGACAATGGCTCAGAGAACTCTCTTTAGAAGCATACCTTTTTTCTTTTAAATTTAATAATCTTTTTGAATGATTTTATAAACACTGAAGATGCTAGATATACATCCAGCTCAAAGTTCTCTTCTGTGCTGCAAACCCGTACGTGTAATAACTACCTACTGGATATCTCCATGTGAAAACCCTACTTTTTCAAAACTGAATTTACATTTTTGATTAATGGTTCTACCGTCCACCCCTACCCAAGTAAGAAAGCTTGACCTCTCCCTCTTTGCTTGCCTCATTCATGCCCACAGGTTCCTTTTTTTCTACCTCTTAAAATCTCCCAAGCTGCCATCCTGACCTTTCCTTAGTTAGTTCTTTTGTTGTTTCTTCCTAAATGTTGGGAAGTTGCCTGCTGATTTCTTCCAGTCTTATTACCATCCAACAAATCCTCATATTTTTGCTAGTTTTTGATAGTTATTAGAGGCAAAAATTATGTTACTCACACATTTTAATAACTCTACATGAATGACTCCTCTTGGCCCATAAGATAAAAGAGTTTGCTTTTCAAGGGCTCAAAGCCTTTCCATGATCTGGGTGCTGCCCTCACTTCTGTCCTATTCCTTCACACCCTTCTTTTGTACCATGGTATCTGATCATTCCAAACTATTTGAAAATACTCACAGTACCATGGTTTTCCACAAATCTATCCATTCTAGGCTTAGAATGTCTTCCAACTTCAATTTATGCCCATCTGAAAAACTCCTACTAACTTGAAAACCTAAATTTTCTATCTCTAAATTTTACAGAATGGCCATTATTCTACCCCAGGCATATGTCTTTCACTTTATTTTAATTGCTTTGCTCATTTTTCTCTCTTAGTTTATAGTGAGTTTCTTTTTAGCAGGAGCCATTTCTTATCAATGCTAATGGAGTCTAGCACATAATCTGATATGTAACAGCAAAGCATATCATTAGCAATATGTATCAGGAACTGTTCTAGGTGTTGAGGATTCAGGAGTGAAAAATCATACAAAAACCTCAGTTCTTGCAGCATACGGTGTGACAATGGATGTTATCATATTTCATAATCTATATAACAATACAATAGTTTATATCACATTGATGTAAGAGAATTGTCTCAAGTAGTAAAAATCACTTTGGAATCACCATGCTAACAATAGACTGAAGATTAGTTCTGCCTTCTAAAAGAAAACTTACATCTTGTAATCAGATCTGGAAAAGATCATATTCACTGAATGCAATTTATATAGCATCAAATGTCTTTAATAGAAATAGAAGGATTTATTGAAAATGAAGAATATGACCTCTTAAATGCCTTTTTTTTTTGTTTAATGTTTACTAACCTGTACCTTTTGAGCATATGTTCTCTGATAATTGACACCTAGTAAATAGTAAGTATTCGATGGTATTTGAGAATATAACTAAATAATAATAACCAATCAACTTGGGTCAAGAATTTATATGATTTTTATATTTCCTTCAATGAACAACCCTAAATTCCAAGTTGAACAAGCTAGAGCTGATGTTAATTCCACCATATACATTTCCTGTGATGCTCAATGCTCTACTTTAGTCTTTACAAATCACAGGCCCACAGGCTTCCTGCTGCTGGGTTTCACAATTTCAAAAGTTTCGCCAGGTATGGCAATGATAAATTATGTGCCAGATACTGCATGAAGTGTTTTCTTTTCCAGTTTTATTGAGATATAATCGACATCATGGATGAAGTATTTTATGTAAATTGTCTTGTTGAATCTTCACAACTCCATACATTAGGTTCTATTCTTCTACCCATTTTACAGATGAGGAAACTTAAGCAGCGATGCTTAACAGTCTGTCTATCATCACACTGTTATAAATAACAGCACAAGAAATTTGAACTCAGAGCAAGAATTTGAATTTGAAATGTCCCTAACCTGGCTCTAACCTCTACTTCATGGTAACTCATACAAGGAAGGCATGGATACTGAAGGAAAGACCTCAAAGGTTAATAAAATCACCAAACCCTAGATATGCAAACACATCTGTTATCTACTAGGATTAAGGTATGCGCATAAGCAATGCAAGGTAGAGGCAGGACATGGAGGAGGGACAAAAGTGCTCAGTGCGACGTGAACATGAAAGTTATCAATCTTCAGTGTCAGAAGTTTAGACACATGTCATTGGCTCAGGAATAATGAAGAGGAAATGGCACCACCCTGATTATTGTGGAAATTGTTTATGGGAAAATACGTAAGAGCTACCTCTGTCTCTGTTTCGTGTCAGTTTTCAATTCAGGTTGGCATGTTCAATGCCAAAGTGCCCTGACGCTGTCTGGAAGCCACAGAGTAGTCTGGGTGGAAGGACCAGAAATACATCAGTGCAAGTTGAGATGAACAGACTTAGTGTAAACTGGTCTATCAGGTTAGCTCTAGTTACCAAGCATGGTCTTGATAAGTGAAACTTAGGTGATCAGGTTTTGAAAGAGTATTGCATTGAGATTTAGTGAGTTTAGGACAGAATGAGAAAAATGGATATGAGAGTGAATGATTGGGAAGGATGATGATAAGGAAATGAATGAAAGGAGAGCCAGAAACAAAGCCGGCCTGTCTCTTCTCTATGGCTGTTTCCCTGACTGAGCAACTTAGGAACTCCTAAAGGTAGGCACACCTCGCAAATAAGTTCTTTATTATGAATAAAAGCATGTGCCTTGGAGTGAGACCCATGTCCAAATCTAGGTTCTATTTCTTACTAGCTCTGTGAGCTTACCTTATCTGAAACTCAGCTTTCTCTTCTTTTAAATGGGAATAAGAATATTTATCTCTCAAAATTACCGTGAGGATCCAGGGTAATGTATTATGTCCCCAGCAGAGGTTTAGAACATAGTAAGTAGTCAGTAAATTTTAATTCTCTTTCCTCTCACTCTCTTACAAATTTCTGTGTAATTTCACAGCGAAAATGAATGTTCCATTTGTAAACAGATTCACACACACTCATAACACAGACACACATAGACATATACACACACATCACTGGCTTGGAGGGGGAAGAAAACAGGCAACATTCAAGTGTGGAAAACAGAAGCATTATGTTCTGACCCCACTTCTTCCTCTATGCCATGCTAAAGATTTATGGTGGTCTTTAGAAAAGAGACTGTCATTCACCAGTCACAGAGCTCAAAGGGCAGCTTCTTACACACATCAGCCGCCAAGGGTCTACAAGAAAGTGCCCTGCCTACTCACTAGGCTGATTCTTATCTTTGGGAAAAGTTGCTTAGAAGAAACTTCAGATTTTCTTTAGGGTCAACCACACCTAATCCTAAATGATAAGACCCTTTGGGAAGAAAGATTTGAGCCTAACATTTACTTGAGACTCAAGTCAACCAAGATCAAAACCATGATCTTTGCTGGAGATGCTACCTTGCAGTCCAACATGCTCTGTTCTGTATTCAAGTTTGTCAGCATTTCCCTTTCTGTAAGTATGGTGGCATTTCATGGAGTTCTGTTTCTTGTCCCTAAACTATATCCAGCAAAAATATAAAAGTGGGATATCCTACTCAGAGCACTCTCTGACTACACGTGACATACACAACTCTGATAATTATGCTTTGTGTGAACCTCTGTGCACCTCAAAACATCACTTAAATATCAGTGAGGCTCTCTGGACATGAACTTAGGGAATTTAACCTGCTCTCTAAGAGAGTATTAAATAACAAACATGTATTTTTTTTATATGTTCTAAACGTTTATCATATATTAACTCATTCAGTGTTCCCTGGAACCTTATAAGGTGGTTACCATTATCATCTTCATTGTGCAAATAAGGAATTTCAGAGGCAGAGAGGTTAAATAATTTGTCCAAAGTCAGTTAGCTGGTAAGTGCAGAAGCTGCACTGTGTTCTAATGTACTCTGCTGTGTATCACCATTCCTCATGGCATTAGAACACTTTGTGCAAAACAGAGCAGACTCTTCCTCCCAGTGTCAAGACTTTCCTGCTATAATAAATTTTTGTTCTGTTCCCACCATTTTCCCAACTCCTTGAAGATGGACAAACAACTCTCTTCCAATACAGAGAAGTATTATTGTACAATTTACTGCCAGGTTGAGACCTTGCATGCCACACTAAATTTTTATGACAGTTATAAACACCTAAAAAATCTAAGTCTATCATGGGACTGCTTATAAATCCTAATAATAACTCTGTGACCAAGCAGGATCATAAAAGTGTAGAGTGGCTAACTCCGAGGAAGAAGGAACAAAGGTTTGGATAATTTCTTTAGTTTGACATTTGCTTCTTCTTTCCTTTCTATGACAAGGTACAACGAGAAGGGGGAGATGAGGAGAAGTGGAAGGGAAAGGTTTCCCATAGAAGCCCCACTAGATCTAATTTTTTGAACTCAGTGTTCTTTTAAGTAAAATGGTATTCAATCCATTGTAACATCCTTTGAAATTCCATCTTACTAAATCCGCTCAGGATTTAGGAGGCCAGTTTAATAAGCGATTGCAGAATTCCCGCCATCTGAGGGCTGTCTCCAGAGTTGTTCCCCTGTTGTGTGTTTCTTTTTAAGTATTGGAAGGGCCTGGGGAAATCCTAAACAGAATTACAGAAATGAATTATACAAGATCTGACTGTAAAGTAATGAGACTAATTCTACCAGCCACACCTGAAAATCAATGCTCCTGCCATAATCACAGTTGAGCTTTTAGTCAAGAAGTCACAACACACAATCCATGGGATTAGGGAGCAAAAAAGGATGAGAAATTCAGAATAGGGGTTCCCTCTGGGATTAAAGGGGACTCTAGTACACTCTATAATGTTATATTTTTTTAAGCCCAGTGTGTTCATATATATTTTTAAATAAGTCATCTAAAACATTTTGGTCTAAAAGAGTACCTAGACCAATGAAAAATTTTGTTGTTCAACTTTTTCTCATGAATTTTCAGAGAATGAGACTTCATATGTTCAAGAGGTAACCATTCTAAGGCTTCAATTCTTAGGCAGTGCTGTCTTGTCACATTACTTTCATCTTGGGGTTGACATCATTATCATGACTAATCAGAAAGAGAATAGTTGTTTACCATGAATAAGGGATCCCTGTGGTTTCTTTGATGTAGGAATCCAACTCTGTCATATTTCTCACTAGACTTCATTCATTAATATATTCAGTCTACTCAACTTTCATTTCATTTCTTTTAGTTAATTTATTACCTTTTCACCCACTAGATGAGGCCCAATGGTTGGCTTTCATATATATTTCTCAGATATTCAAGAGTAAAATTCACTTTCTCTCCTGAGAGGAAACAGGCAAAGAGAAATCATTTATTCTTAAACTTGAATTTCTCTTTACAAGCAAGTGCTAAAGGGTGTTGATGGGAAGAACTGTATCTTCAAGCAAAAGAGATCTGTTGGCCTGACTCTTGGAAGAAGTTGGATATACACCCTAGAATGCCTAATGTAAAAAAATATATATCTTGGTAAAAACTCAGGAAAAAGTATATTTTAATTTTACCCATCATAAAAATATTGGTCAACATGAAATTAAAAGTGGAAACAATACGTCTCCTTGTTCTAACCACTCCCCCTCCAAAACTCAACCTCCTATAAAGTCTTTAAAAACAAAATAACATGCATTTATATGTTTTTTCTACTAACATTCTATTGGCATTTATAATGCAGTACAGAAGGACTTTTAAGAGGGGAAAATGGCACGTTAGAACAACATACCAATGTGCTTAGAGACTACAGAGGGAACACTCTCACACCATGGTACTTTCACCAGGTGGGTAGAAACAGAGAACAGCAAGGGGGAAATAAAGCTTACTGCTCTCCATAATGGCTCCCATGAAGAAAAATAGCTACTCAGAAAAATCATGTGGGAAAATAAACCTGTAGCCCTTCTTGCTTGTTGCAGGTAGGCACCCATGCATATACTCACATATACAGTTATTGACAATAAAATATAAGTACCGTGGATCATAATCATTGGTGAGAATTTATTAAACCTTCTTTTAAAGACTACAGACAGCATGAAATGGAAGACAAATCCCTGTGGAAGGACCTGGGATAAAACATTCTTGACTCTTTATCAAACAGCGAAATTAACTAAGACTGCTTGACTGCACCCTGAGGCCAAGTGACATTCATACATTAACACTCCAACCCAGGGAATTGAGGTAGAAATGCTAGTTTCAACCCCTCCACCAGCCCGCTCCTATTTGACCAGAAAACCCCACAATGCTCTGTGCAAATAGGGGCAATCTCTGTGCATTAGCGAATGAGACATCATGGGAAAATTCACTCCTTAAAAAAAATGGAGATGGGCACATTTGTAAATGTCAAATTTTAAGTTGATTTTTTTCACTGAGGAATTTTAAGAAAACTAATACAATGTTTACTATTAATAGAGGTCAGAAGTATAAGAAAAATGCTCAGACAATAGTAAGATATCTCTAACGCTTAAGCAATTTTGACGTTGTAACTGTCTTCTCTTCCAGTCATTTGTAGAATTGATTGATTAGCTTCTTAATCATAATCTCTTGACTGGTATGTGTGGACAAATGGAAAGAGTAAGGGCAGTGGAATCAAGCCTAGAATCACAGGCACCTTCTCTTACTGGCTATATGTCCCTAGTCGAGTCTTCTAACCTCTCTGGGTTTTATTTTCTCTATCTGCAAAATGAAGATAGTAAGGCTTACTACCTTATTAATCTGGAACAAAGTAGGTCTTCAATAATTGGTAAACAATTTTCTTATTCCCTCTATTGGTAAAATAAATGCCATTTTCCGAAGAGCCGTACCTTCTCCTGGGAGTAAATCACACAAGGCACTAACCAGAGCAGAAAGGACATAGCCTCTATTCAACTCCTAGTCTATGCCAGGAATTTCATTTTGCACTTTATGTACGTTATCTCATGAAATTGCCCCAGTAATCTTAAGAAGTCGGTATTCTTAGCTCTGTTTAAGGATGAGATGACTGAGACTGAATAAGATTAGGCATCCTCCTTAAAGTCACACAGCTATAAATGTCAAAGTATCACGGAGTGAGGATTTCTGGAACACTGCTTGTTCGTCATTGCTTTGCTAATTGAGTGCTTGTATCTTTCCAAATTCATTTTTAACCATGAGATGGTGTCAGGTGTAATATCCACGATCATAAAGTTCCAGTTCTCACTAAAGCTGTCTTCTGGCAAGCTCTGCCAAGAGCTGCAAATGCTCCTTAGCAGTTTTGTGATGATGTCCAGAAATCTTAGTAATGCAGAGCCTGGAATTTCAGCCTCAGTGTCCCATAGATCTTCTCGAGAAGGAAAAGGTTTATTTTTCCTCATCATGGTGAAAGAGAAGACCTTGCATTTTCAAAGTTCAAGTTAGACCCTGCCATTTTCTGGATTTGCTTCAAATTGCCTTGGGTGACAGTTGATCAAGTATTCTACACCATGTCAAAGCTGTGTGTGGAAAAGCTCCAGGAAATGGTAAATTTCAAAACGTGTAGGATTGCTGTCTTCAGAGAACAATAGCTAATGAACTCATAAGGGCATCAAGGTTTCATTTTTACCTTGTGGTCCCTATAGTTGCAAAAACCACAGAGATACACTCATGCACACACCTCCTGACAGACAGCCACACACTATCTTCTGGATACGCCAGGTCCCTGGAACGGATGTATTTTCAAAGATTTGAAGAGATCTGATTTAAAAAGACTAATTTGGAATTGTCAGAGTGATTATAAAACAATTGTTTTGTCACTCACTCGATGTTTAAGAACTACTTGAGTGAGTCTTCATAACATGTGCCTAGTACAGCACCTTGCCTTCAAATACCTTAATAGTTGCTAAGTAAACAAATAAATTAGTTCAAGAGTTAAATATATCACAATTATCTTTCCCTTTTAAAACATATAAAAATAATTTTGTTAAGATGGACAGATAAACCATCCTAAATACATGTTTTCAGAATAAACAAGTTTATTCTCAATTAACTCATTCTTAGAGAATCTATTCTTAATAATTAGAACACACAAAAGTGTATGAAACTCACAAAGAGGAACGAAGACCCATCACTATGACTATATATTTATAAACGTCTTAATCCAGGTGACAATTACTATTTCATATTCCAAATACAAAAAGGAAAAGTACAGAGAGTGCAATGAGCTCAGTATTCATTCATTCGTGAGCAAAATTAAATCATCTGGAAAGCTACACTTACTTTGATAACAACAGAAAGAACAAAAACAGCTGCCATGTTTTCTTTGTCTTACTGAGGGCCACCTGTTTAACATATCACCTCCGTGGAGAATTCCAGATCCTTAGGAAGTTGGTAAATTAGAATGGCCAGACTTTTTGGCAAGGCGTTTAGGCCATGTCATTCATGCTACCATCTTTCTTACAATTCTTCATTGACCTTCCAAATAAATTCCCAGTTCCATAATGACATTCAAGGCCTTTGATAATCTGGACCTTGCTTTTTTCTACTATCCACGAGGACTCTTTATTTCAATCAGCTGACATTGATGATGACCTATTTAATCAAAAATTAAATTTGTTCGGAGGATGGGCAGTGCTGACAGTTTGGGAATGGATGTCTGCAAAACCAGATTCAGTGCTGGGAAGAACCAAGCTGTTCAAAAGAACTCAAACTTGGAAGCTGCTTGATTGTTCCACATGGGAATGCTTCTATAAACACAAAGACCTCAGCAAGTTTCAGTCTTTTGTCACCCTTTTTGGTCTCAGGCTAATAGAAAGCCCAGCATCCTATTCAAAGGAAAGAATCCAAATAAAACCTGATTCATATCACCATAAGAAAGGTGAGGAATGCTGGGAGCCAAGTATCAGCAATTCTCATCTCTGCCCTCTGACTGATTTTTGCCCCTCTTTCTCTGTTTTTCTCAGTCACATGGAAGAAACTGCAAGCCCACAAATCTCCAAGTGGTCCTACACCTCTATACCTTTATATATCTTTCCCTCTGCCGAAAAGTCCTCCATTCTCTTTCTGCCCTCATAACGTCATTCTAACCCAGCCTCCACGACTCAGCCTCTCTTTGCTAACATCTCTTCCTCCCACCCTCATCCCCAGCGGGGGTAGTTGTCCTCCTGTCTTTCCGTAGCACCATTCTCTCTTCGCCACCATCACACCTTTCACCACGTGTAGTGTCCAGTTGCTGACTTTACCTCTCTTCCTCAGGCCTGTCCCTAACTTTTGTCTGGAGTGGTCCCCTCTTCTCTTCCTACCTTCTGCTCTTTCTTGTACCTTATGAGCCTCCTTTGCCGAAACCTGTGGGGTCTAGGGATGAGTGGTGTGCCCTTGGGAGGATAAGCCTGGGGAAGAGGCTCTGCACCAGCCCAGGGTGCAGAGAGTTCTGGGCCTCAGGTATCTGGCATGTGGTCTTGAAGGGACGGTGGCTCAGTTTCTGGGCAATCCCATCTCCTTGGCCCTATGGGAAAAAAACAGTCAGAAGAGGGCAGCAGGTCCCTCCACAGCTCGGTGTTTATTCAGGGGCCCTGGTTACCTGAATCTAAGTTACCTGAATCTAAGGGTGATACCCCCTCCACAAGGCTGGGAGTTACTTGAGAGGAAACCATGTTTAGCTTTGTAGATCCAGCACCTCCTGTGGGTCCTGCTTATGTAGGTCCCATCCGAAGACTACATGGATTCAAAAACTTCAGTCTTCTCTGCAAAATGGAGGTAATGCTATCTGTCCTGTCCACTTTCCATGGCTGACATGAGAGAAAGGAAAGTACTGACGCACGAGGGCCTTGAAATAATTCAAGTTTTTAAAGATTGTTTCTTACAGTTTCTCTAACAGGTTGTGACTTATTTTTGTTGCCCTCTCAGAACAACAAATAGCAAAATGTTTCACCAAATCAAATAGAATAAAGTTCAGATTATATTATATACTAAGCTCTTAGCACAGGACATTAAAAATTGGGTTCTGCTTATGAACAATAGTACAAATAGAAACATTAGTATTTTTAATTTCCACAATTTATACTTTTCCCTTTCCCATTAAAAAATAATGTTGGGAAATCTATAATATGGGACCTCCAACAGAAAGAACAGAGGCCCCAACTGGTGCAGGGCATTAATTATTCTTAAGACACTCAGGTTTGTGCAAGATAATCATTGTAATGCAGCAGTTTCTGGCTGAGCTCCATTTTGAATATAATTGTAATATAATTTTCTTTTCTGGAAGTTTCCTTCTATAGGAAAGAGCATCATCTGAGGTGTGAAGTGACCCTGGTAAAGTGGAAAGAACGACCAAGATTTGGCGCACATGGGCTCTACTCCTGAGGAAGCTGTGTTCATTCATCATTCACTCATTCATTCACATTTTTCATCCAATGAAGAACAGTTATTGAGCACTTTTCCTGTTGTTGAAGATGTAGAAGGGATTAAAAAAAAAAGAAATAACATGAGATTGCCCTCCAGGAGCTTGCAGTCTTGTAAGAAAGACAAAAGTAAGACATACAACATGAAAAACACCATCATGGGAAATATAAGCATAAATCCTAATATAGAGATAGAGATCCACTCCACTCTACTTAAACCCCTGAGAATTCCAGCATGTCCAGCATTGCAAAGATGATGATAAAAGAGACGCTAGCCCATCAAATTCATTCCTTTTAAATTCTCTGTTTGTTTGAGTTTCAGGTTTTGTTTTTTTTTTTTTTTTTTAATTTATACTTCTTATTCAATTTGTCAACAGTTCAGCTGAGTAGCTACCGTATAACAAGATGAAGACAACCATGGCTTACTCAGCCTCGGTGCCAGCAACACGGAGCCTATCCTCGAGGACAGGTGCAGGGTGCTTAATTCTCTCCACTCGCCACTTAGATCAATGCCACTCAGACTCATTTCTTAGTGTCACTTGCTGAATGAGATGTCTGCATTGCTAACTGGGTGTCCACACCTCCTGTTACCTAGCCAAGGTCTTTGAACATCAGAGTAATGAACAGAAGCTGAGCTCACACTCACCTTTATCCCCACCCCCAGCTCACATGGGTGCCAATGAGTTGCAAACATGGGTTGAGAGGAAAATGATGTCAAATTAATTAAAAACAATGGGGCTCTTGTGAGTGATCAAATTTGATAGCTAAAACCAACAAAAGTTGAGGAACACTAGCTTTATGGTAATCAATTTTCACACGGGTGTGCTACCATGCTAAGAGAATTATAGCAAAAGGACTTAAGGAATTCCAAAGAAACAAATAAGAACTTAAAAAAAAAAAATTGACTCTGGTACCGGAAGTGACCGTGAACCACGCTGGGCCCTTTGTCGCGTTGTGGATTATTTTCTGAGATCTTGGCACAAGCCTGTATTCGTTTAATATCAGTCGTGCATTCACTTCCCTCCGTCCAGCCGGGGTGGGTGGGCGCGCGGGAGGCGGGGTTACACGAACCAGCTGTTTGCCCATCTTCGGGAGGAAGGCGAGTGACTAGCTCGCTCTGCACACTGTCTCACGTCAGAAAACTTTCCAAGTCACTGAGGCATGTGTGAGACCGCAGAGTCGGGACGCTCAGTCTTCAGTGTTTCCTTTTCTGTCTAACGTCAAAGGTACTAAAGGCAGACTCGGCCCGTCTCGTTCCGTGGGGCTGACTACACTGCCTGTTTCCTGATGACCCGGGCTGCGTGGCAGTCACTGGCTAAACCAGTAATGACTCGAAAACCTTTGGTCACCTCCCCGAGCTGCCTAGGATAGGACCCTAGGCAACCATCCTCGGGGCTTTGTTTTTGCAGCTGAAAAGATTTCCCCAGGAGAACGCAGGGAGAGGGAGAAAGCCCGCTGACGGTGAAGAGACACTAAGGGTGTAAAATGGCAATGATATGAAAACGATGCAGTGGTTTTACGCGGGGTAACCCTTAACGCCGACTTAGCGGACGGCCGTCGGAGTCACCGGCCCGCGCCGCGCTCCCCGCGCCCCGGCCCCACTGACCGAGCGGTCCGCCAATTGGCGAAGGTAACGCTTTTGTTGCTTAAGTAGCAGGGACAGACTACGCGATTTACAGTTTTAAAAAGTCCTTTTGAAAAGAGCAAGGCACGTGCTATGGACAAAACAATAGAGGTGGTAGGAAACAGACACAGAAAGCTACCGGCCGCTGGGGAGCTGAGGACGGGAGCCCCCAGACTCCGCTCGGGGAGCCGCACCCGCGGAGGGCCCTGCGCGAGGATGTGCAAACGTGATTACGATCCAAACCGTCTGCTTGCGGAGTTCTACAAGCCGGCGTTCACTTACACTAGACGGGCACTCGACAAAAGGCACTGGCAGACGTGAGCTCCGTGATCCTCCGTGCGGGGCTACAAGCGGAGGGAGCACCTAGGGGTCAGGCTGTTGTGGTTTAAGCAGTGCTTCCCCAGGCCATGAGAGTGAAGTCTCCTGGAGCCGTGTTTGTCTTCCAATTCCAGCTCCTGGGTTCTCTGAGCTTACAAAGGTGACTCCGTAGTTCACACCCAGGAAGAGAAGAAAAACACATAACCACTGAGCAAACCCTAATCTGAGAGGCGATATCCTGGAATGGTCTTCTATTTTGTTTCCTTATTTTTTTTTTCCGCATCCATCCATAAACATATTGTTCGCAATCTCTTGAATGGTCACTTACTTACCTGCCCCAAGTGTTGGCCAGCTAGAAATAAATAACTACTTACCTCCATTATATCACCAGTATAGTTTTATCAGGAAGGGAAATTTTCTTAAAATGTGTCCATATGCTTAATTTTGCTCTAAGAATTAAAACGACTGGATCTTTGTTGAACTTTAATTTTTTTTTTTTTTTTTTTTTTTTTTACTTTTTTGGAATAGAAAATATGGGATCATAAATGTGAATTTTCAGAAACATATTTCTGTTGAAGACAATGGAAACCTAAGGGAAAAGACACACAGGGACACACACACACACACAAAATGCCTTACTAACATCCTGTAACTTTCTTCCACCAACTACACACTAAAGATGCAGACTACCAAATGGCAGAAGATAAATCATAGTTCTCTGCCTGTTTTCCATTTGGTATGGCTGTGCTCACCACCTTGATAGCAATAAGTAAACCTTCTGTTTCTTTTTTCAAAAATTTTATAGGATGCTCTCATGTCCTTTTCTTCCCTGATTCCTTCCCCCCTACAATTCAGCTCACTCAGAAAATGCTATAAAGTTTCAGAGAAGAGCTTTGCTCAAAGCAACCACAAATATAGTGCATGTACATAAATAACTTAGCCTGACTTTTTGTTTAATGTCCAGGATGATTGGAACAGATTGTATCATGAACTACTTTCCCTTTGGCTAATTAAATAGCGGTCCCCATTTACCATAAAGCATATTCTTATTAAAACATGTATCTATAGTCACTCTGTTGGATAAATTACTCCCAAGTAGTGCCATAAAGCCCATTACATTCCTGCTTTAGGAATGGAGCTGGTCCAAACAGACAATCAAAGGATTTCACTGGGATTATTTTAGAATAGAAAAACTAAGGGAGACATGCAGCTCTGACAAGATCGTAAAGGCATAAAGGATAAATTAGCGGTTCCATACCAAACAAAGTGCTCTAGTGGTATCAGAGTGTATCCAAAAGTAAAAACAAATTCCTACCGTATTAACCTTCGCCAAAATGGAAATCTGTTTATGCAGAAATAAAAATGTCATGAACAACTGTTATCTCCTGTGCAAATCAGAATGACTGTTTTGAATAATAATAAAAAAAATCCTTTCAAACCAATGACTATGGAAATGTGCCATAGGGAAGAAGATGTCTTCATTTCAATAAATTGCTTTTTACATTAAATAGAAAAGGTTATGTTATGATTTGTCATATTAATAAACCATTATTGCATAACCATATTTTTATTGCAATAGATTACCTGCTAAATGATGACTTCTTTTTTTTTTTTTTTTCTAGGAGAAAAAATTTCATAGAACAGATTCTATAGGAGTTTTTCATGCTGCCAGTTGTTAAATCTTTCAAAAGCTGTCAGGAGCCTCAGAAATCAAGTTCAAAATACCATAGCCAGTATGAATAGAGGCATAGGCTGGTCTATTTTTAAATTGTAATACAAAACGGCCAGAGAAACACCTAAACACAAAAGATTATTTAAAAGAACGAGATCATCTCATCCAGCTTCTCAATGTAAAGGACAAAGTCAGTGAAGTGAAACTGAACCCACAACTTCTATAAATATCACTAGACGTTTGAAAGCCAAGCGATCTTTTTTCAGGCTAATTTTTCCTTAAACTCATTACGCGCCAGAGCCCTCCTGCGCTCAGCCCTCACAGGCTCTGTCCATGGCAGCCACAGTTAGTATGGGACAGCAATTAAGCCAGCTAACCATCCACGGCAGTCACGTGGCTCAATTGCCGATCTCGCCTGAGTCAAGCAAGCCCTCCTCTTCGAGGATGCGTGGGTGGCAAAGACAGTGGCATCTGCTCCGGAAACTTCTGCAGCAAAGGAGCCATGCCTGTTCCTGCAAATGGCAGGCTGGGTTTACCCTGCGTCTGCAAGCACTGAGTCACCACACTGCTGCTGCACGGCAAGGCTCTGTCCTGACACTGCAATCAGAGCAGCACCAGCTGGGATCCCCGCAGAAACAGAGGTGCAACATTTGGGTGTATCTTTCTCCTTAAGCTGCTGCTATTTTTGGAGGGAAAGAACGGAAGAAACAGAGGTAGGTGCTGTCATTTCTTAAGGTACTGCCTGTCTGTGCTGTCATTCATAGATGCACTCACCTTTGGCTGTGGCTGATAGATGGTACAGCCTGTCAGTCATTCCACATATATTATTTTTTTAGGAGTATAATGTGTGGCAGCCATGAGTTAGGTGCTGGAGACAACAGTGCACACAGTTCTTACTCTCAAGCAACTTTAAGTCTAATGAAGGAGACAAATACTGAATAGGTATTCAAAGAGATTGGATATTTGGAATCTGTAAAAAAATGTAGTTTTGGGGAAATTTCTACCACATTTTTTCCTTTTTAAAAATGATACAAATAATATACAAATAAATGTATGTTGCAGACCACCTAAACAGTATAACTTTGTGAAAATTCCCCCTTGTCCCTCCAACCTACACCCTTCCTACAGGTAAATGTTGCACTTTGCATTTAAAAATAACTTGCAGACAAGTAAACACTGACATATTTACCTGTACACACATATAGGTTTACTTTTCTTTTTCACATACATGAGATTTTACTATTAAGTATTGTGCAGCTGGAGTTTATATCTTTGAAAATTTTTCATGTAAACATGACTCCCCATTTATTGCAATGATTAAATTCCCACATATAGACGTAACATAATTTATATAATTATTCCCCTTTGATGGGTATATTAATTTCCTGTGGCCACTGCAACAAATTAGCACTAACTAGATAATTTAAAACAACAGAAACTGAATCCTCTACCATTCTGGAGAGCAGACATCTGAAATTAGTATTGATGGGCTGAATCAATTTGTTGGCAGGGCTATCCTCGCTCCAGAGGCACTAGGGGAAAAGCCATTCCTAGCCTCTCCCAGCTTTTGGTGCCTGTCAGCATCCCTTGACTTGTGGCTGCATCACTCCAATTTTCAAGGACAGCATCTTCAAATCTCTCTCTGATCCGTCTTCATGTGGCCTTCTGTGTGTGTCAGACCTTCCTCTGCCTTTGTCTTACACTTGTGGTTGTATTTAGGGCCATCTGGATAATCCCAGATAATCTCTCCCCCAAATCCTTAATTTAAATCATATGCCTATTAAAAGTTAAATTTAGAACTAAATTATGGTCTTCTTTTTATCACAAAAAGTAATAGTCACAGGCTCCAGACATTAGGACTTGGTAACTTGGGGACCATCGTTGAGCCTACTTCAGTGGTTGTTTTAGGTTATTTCTAATTTTAATACAATGTAGAAACTATGATCATTGGAATTTATATTTGCACCCACTTGTGAATATTTTGGTGGATGAGACTCCTACAAGGAAAATTTCAGACTCAAAGAGTACAGGTAACAAAATAGTGTTAAGTAATGCCCGAGTATTCTCTGAAAATACTGCACCGCATCACTGCACCATCTCCCACATCCTGCACGAGTGCTCATGTCCCCACTCTTGTCAACAGCACACATTTTATCTTCTTATCAATTTGAAAAGTGGAAACTGGCAACTTGTCATTGTTGACTTGAATTTTCTTCATTATTAATAGGTTTAAAAATTTTGTCTCGTTTTTCGTTCTTCATTTTTTGATCTTCTCCTTGATTTGCAGGGATAATTTATAAATCAATGTTGATATTCAATATTTTATTCCTGTATTTTCTACAACTCTATTGCTGGCCTTTATAAGTTCGCTGAAAGAAATTGTAATTAATGTGAAATCTACCAATATTTTCCTTTTGTATATTTTCAGTTTTGCATCTTGTTTAAAAACACCTTGCTCCATCCAAAAAAAAAAAAAATATGTTTCTGTATTTTCTTCACTTCAGGGGTTCTTTTTTACTTAGTTGCCAGGAATTTAAGTGTAAGGTTAACAGTCTAACTTTATTAGCTCTCTTTCCCATGGAAAGCCAATTATACCATTGATATTTAAAAAATAATTTATCTGCTTTCACACTAACTTGAAATGCTATTTTTATCATACAGTGAGCACTCGAACACACCCAAATCTGTTTTTGAACTACATGTCATTGATCTGATTTTGCTATTTCTGAAAGTTCTGAGGGCAGAATTGTTTCTTTCTCCATTCTGTACTTCAGTTGTACACAGGGTACACATATGTACATATATTTGTACACAGGCATTCTGTTAATGTGCCAGTAAAATATAGGACTCCCATGAATTTCAAATAAAAAAATGAATAATATGAATTTCAAATAAAAAAATGAATAATATGAATTTCAAATAAAAAATGAATAATATGTTTTAGTATAATTGTGTTCCAAATGTTGCCTGGGGTATACTTATACTAAAAATATTATTAACTGTTTATCTGAAATACAAATTTAACTGGTATTCTATACTTTTATCTGCTAAATCTAGCAACTGAACAGTTGGTATACCTTCAGTAAATAAATGAACGCTCACAATTTTGTGATTATATTTGTCATTATATTTAATAAATATATTTATTATCTTGCAGGGGACAGTCCTTCTCGCTGTTCTTCTTTTATAAAATATTTTGACTATTTTTGAGAATTCTCCTTCCTGCATAAATTTCAGAATCATTTATAGTGCCAATTATTTTTATTGGGATTGCATTGAATTTATTAATGGTCTTTGCTTTACTCTCTGTATTTCCATAGTTCTCAATGCCAGCTATGTTGGAAAAAAGGATGATTAAGTAAGTAAGTCAGTAAGTAAGTCAGTAAGTAAGTAAGTAAGTAAGTAAATAAATAAATAAATAAATAAATAAATAAATAAATAAATAAATACTCTGGCCAATATCATGCTTAATGGCTAAACACTAAAGACATTATCATTGAATAAAGAACAAAAGTGAAACCTGCCAGCCCCGGAAATTCTAGCCTCTGTAACAAACAAGGAAAAGGAATGAGATATATAAATTTTGAAACAGGGAAATTATTTGTCTATGATACAATTTCTTACCTATAACTTCACATTTAGAAACCCAAGTCAATGAAACATATTCAAATTAATATGAACTAATGTAGTAAGTGGATCATTATAAAATAATGATATAAAAAAGTAACTTTTACAGACTTTCAATAAAAACCAGTTAGAAATCATGGTATAAAAATCGAATTCTTAATAGGAAACAAAAATATAAGGTATCTAGAAATACGCTTAACAAAATATATGCAAGTTTATATAAAAACACCCAGAAATGTAGAATTTTACTAAGAGACATGAGACGTCTAGAATGCATGGAGTGATTTGTCATATCCGTGGATAAGAAGCTTTAATATTGAAAATGAGATTTTTATCAAAATTACTTTTAAATTTATTGTAATCTTTATTATACAGTGTAAATTTTGGTGTCTTTTGTAAGTTTGAAAAGTCCCTCAAACATGTCCTGTGACCCTTCTAATAATGAAATCTCATGACTGCATCTCCTCAAGTGTGTGGAGTAGTATCATATCTCTATACATCTAGTTTACTAAGTTAAAATAGGTTATTACCTGAAATGATGATACAATCGTTTGATTGATGTTTTATGTGTTCTGAGTTAATGTAACTGCATCAATAAAAAATGCTCAAGATCATTTAGAAAAAAGTAGCACCACTGACAACTAAAATATAAAGAACGGGAGGAACTTGTGTTTGTAAATATGGAAGGATAAAATAAAGGTGTGAAAATCAGAATAATGGTTTAATGTAAGACGAGACGGAAAACAAGGCAGAATGAAAAGTGAACAGAAGCACTAAGGAAAAGCCCAGCCCTGTGCGCTAGCGTGTCTGGCCACTTTTACCCCCACACGGAGGCAGGTAGTCCTTCTCCAAGGATCTCTCCTACAAGAGCCTGGTTCAAGATGGCAGACTGTGTATGTGACTCAACTTTCCTTCCGTCTCATGTTTCCCCTCAGTGCCGGATGTGTATATTTACATATAGAAACCGCAGAGGGCTAGTAGAACCAAAAAAATGAGCAGGAATAGACCAGAAAAAAATAAATGAGGAGAGCCTGAAAGTTAGAAAGCAGATGGTGTTGGATTGACCACGAAAATATAACAGAGAAATTCAGAGCTTGAAATACCAGAAGTGAGTGGCTCTTTTCATCCGAAGGAGTGCCAAGTGTAGAACCATAAATTCTGAGACCAGGAGAGTAGGAATGGGACAAACATAAGGGAATTAGCTGAAAGAAAGATTCAGAATAACCGAGCAGCTTGTGCCCCTTCCACACCAATGTCTCCATGAAGCAAGGGAAGGATGACTTGATTGGAATTTCTCTCTCATCCTTCCCTTGATCCTTAACAATTACTTGTTCATGCATCCTTAGTTTAAAAAAATCTGTGCCCTTTAGGTTATCTTAAGCAAACCAAAATGCATAAATAGAGTTTTGGAAGCAAGGTTTCAGAAGATATCCTCTATGTTAATTTGTGACTTGGTCGCTAATGATTCCGAGGTGACTTCTAAGTCATATTGAAGAAACTAAGAGTAATAATGGAACAAGCTTTTAAATTTTAATTAAATGTACCCTGTGCTATAGTCATATGCAAAAGGCTAAGTTTTGGAAGTGCAGGTGCATCGCGATCCAGCGCCATCCAGGGGAGCAAGTACACTCTACACGATAGTTAGGTACTCATTTTTATGGTCTGTTCTCTTTGTTAATGATCCTATTGGAGAACATGTGTCACTTGATGACAATAACCTTTAAGATAACTCAACTTCATTCCTCATTGAATGTATTTCTTAAGTAGACTTTTCTGTGAGGAAGACTGTCCCACACAGCTAATAGAGATATTTTTATCAAATATAGCTACTGTTTTAAGTTAACAGATGGGCATTCTGAGATATAAGTCAATCCATCATGAGTGTGGTTGATGACAGTTCGTGTTTATCTCTACGTTGCTTTGCCCACCCTATATGGATGGAACTTTCAAGTGAACTGAGTATATCGTGTTCTTTGAGTCTGAGACCGTACACACGTTAACCCCATCAAATAATCATCTGATTTTTTTAGGACATATTTATTGAGTGACTACATTATGACACAGAGATGCCAAAGCCTTAACTAGTCTGTGGGCATTTCTAATAGTTTATTTTCTGCCTCTCTTTCTCTTATCCTCCTGGTCTAGCCAATCTCTGTTCACTATGATAATCCCTTCCATTACCCAAATGTGAAACTGTCCTTTGGCCAACAAAGTTTTAAAAATCATATAACATCACTACTGCCCCATCATCACATGACTAGAGCTCTTATTTTAATTGTTATCAATTTATAAATATCAGCCCAACTGAAAATTGAAGCTCTGTCTTTACCATTAAACACAGAAATGTGGCTTATATCTGCTTGGGCTTATTATTTTGCTCTGCATTTACTCTTAGAATGGATTCCTTTGTGTGTCATTTCAGCATCAAATTGAATAGACAATTGTAAAACTTAAACATTGAGGAACACTTCACTACGCAGGCAGTTGGAGGAAAGAGTGAAGGAAGTTGTCCTAGGATGGAAGCCCACAGCCCCACATGGCTGTGTCTCTGGTATTTCTTAGCCTTTAGTAAAAGAGTTTTTATGCAGCATCCTGCTTCTCTGTGTGTTCACAGGTGTGGGAAAGACTATCATTGCAGAATAAAACACCCCGTGGCACCATGACAATAAAAGTGGTGACTCTCATCTATCTTTGCCTGAGGAAAAGAAGGCTTGAGAACACATAGAAACAGAACATGGAAGGGAAAGAAAAGGCCACAAGCAAAGTTTAGATTGTTTCCAGTTTGGGCCCGTGGAAGGGGTATGCCTGGCATAGAGCTGGAAGGCATTTACCCTGCAGTCCGGCAAGGGCACCTACAGATGTGGCCAGGTGGCCCAGTGCGTTGGCACAAATGTAGCTGCGAGCTGAATCAAGGAAGCAGACAGCCACATTAAAAAAGCAAGATAAGACCCTAATCGCATCTTTCTGGAAAGAGAGAGAAAGATATTGTTAATAGAATGTAGGGAAAGGACAAAAGTACGTACAAAGAAATATCCTGAAAACTAGACAAATTCCCTTTCAATACAAAACTGGGGACTCCAGTCCTGAGGGGTAGATTTGGCCAAGTGGGCTGAGAGTTCACTGATTTCACTGCTGTATTAGCTTTATCCTCTCTGTTATCTGGTTTAAAAGAATATAAAACATTCTATTAAACAGGATAAGGTCGATTTTTTTCCACGCATCAGAAAACTTTCCTTTAGAAAGTTTACTTCTAATGGTCCCAACTATCCCAAACCTTTCTCTATGATAAATCTGAAATGAATTAAATTAATTCTGAACTGAAACTCAAGGTTCTTCTCTCATTTTTAGCAAAAGAATGCCACTTTCAGCAAGAGGCAAAATAAAGACAAAGAGGTGAAGCCAAAATTCTTCTGAATGGTTACACTTAATTGTCAGTTCCAAAGCATTGTTGCCTGAATTTCATTCTCAGTGGTTTGGGAAAGAGAGTCACTGTAGCCAGAGTGCGGGGGAGGCCTGAATGATTTTGTTTCATTTAGGGGGACGGTGGCCACCTGAGCAAACAGACAACCCCAAATTGGACCTCTTTCAAACAACATAGCTTCTTCTCAGACACTTAGCCTCCTGGTAAGCTAGTTACCCGCTAGACAGGATGTCAGCGCCCGAGCATCTGTTTTCAAAGATTTCATCAATTTAGAGGTGGAGGAGAACACACATTCCCAGACACACAAAATAAACTCTAACCTACTAAAGGGCATCAATTTCCTTATACCTGGAATGCTTATGCCTTTGAGTCCAGCACTCTGACTCAAAGGTACTCTACGATGTACCTCCCTTTCACAAACAGTGGGGTGTAATGATTTTCACTGCAGTGGAGTGAGGTTTGTATCATACTGTAGAGCATTCAAAAGAAAAAGGTCTCTCCACGAGCAGAGTGGACACATTTTACTAGGTTTCTCCCTCGCCACAATTTTACCTTCCCAAGCTTGAATTTATAGGCTTAGTTTTCATAGCGTAATTACTGGGTTTAATATCAGAGAGGAGGGCAGCTTTGGTTTTTGAGAGTATGTTTGGTGTTTATTCAAGGGAAACCATCTCCAATGCAGTTTCATTTTCTTTTCATTTTCGCAGGAGTGGGGGCGGGGGATGAATACTGATGTTTATGGACTTTAAGGGTCTGGCAGCACTGGGAATGGCAGAACTTTGTTTATCCAGAGTCCAGTTTCAATCCAGAGTGTGCCAATGCAAACTCCTCCAGCCTACCACGCCAAAAATGTCAGCCCCGTCTTGGAGGAGCGCCTTTCCCAAGCAGGGAGGGGTGCTCAGAGCCAGCTCAGTTTGAAACTCAACTGTGGAGAAAACCCAAGCTCTAAACCACGCTGTCTCAAGCACAGCAGTTTAAAAATACGCTTTTTATCAGATCTTCCTCGTATTTTGCCTCATATTTTTTATCGCAGCAGGGAGCCTGCCGTCACCAGCTAAGCTGATTGACTGTGTCCTGCACCAGCAGCATCCGTCTCTGATATTCACGTCTCTGGGAGAGCTCCACCCCTTTCGCTCACAGTCTTGCTGGGGTCTCTTTCCGCGCCCGCAATGAGTACCGTTACAGCATCTGTCCCCCAACTGGGAAGGAGGTTTTAGCCCTTCAGGATCACCTGCCTATCCCCTAACTGTGGGTGCCATCAGAAATGCAGTGTTGTCAGCACTTTCTTTTCATTCTTGAGACATTACATCTCCGCAGCCCTTGGGGCGTTTCATTCTAACAGCTGGAAATTCCTGATTTTCAATACAATTTGCTTTTTCCTCCGCATATTGCTTAGTATCAGGGCCAACTTCGTAAGGCAGTTTTTAATGAACCCACAGCCAGTGTGTTAAATATGCTAGTTGAGTTTTTCCATAAAGCTAAGCTAATATAACGTGATTGTTTTCTTAGGCACCCTGTGGGGAGTAAGGAACGGAGAGGGTAGGAAAAGTGGGGGTGTGTAATTGATACAGTTGGGACGTTGCCAACTTTACCCACCTTTCAGGACCCCCCACCCACCCAGCAGTGAGCTGACGGCCTTCATGTTAGCTGAGCTTTCTAAAATAAGGAGCGCGTCTGCAGACTCGAGCCCAGAAGGACCCAAACTTTCAGGATCAGCCTTTGGGCAAGGCTGCCGTGCTGAGAAAAATTAGCTCAGTAACTAGCTTGGACGAACTTGGAAGCTAAACTCTACGCTCACTACTTTCCTTCCTAGAATTCTTGTCACTGCAAAACTATCCGTGATGCTACTCAAAGGCAGTTAAAAGGATGATACAGCCATTTTGTTCTTCTGTAGTTTGTGCCTGTGTGTGTGTCCGCTGCCTAGGACGCAGCAGAGCCTCAAGTGCCGGGGTTTGTTTCCGGTTATTCCCTCGTGAGCTCATTACTCAGTCCCGCGAGAGCCGGCAAATACTGTCAACAACCAGAGCAGTTCCTTTAAGCTCAAACCTTTAAAGCTATGAAGTGAGAAAACAGTATGGAAAATGTAAAAAACAAAAACAAAATAAAACAGAAACTCAAGTACAATAAACTAATTAAAATCCCAGGCTCTTGAGCCAGACGACTTGGGTTTCAGTCGCAGCCTTTCACAAGCTGTGTGATGTTGGGCGAGTGTTCTGCCCTTTCTGTGGCTCAATTTTCTCCTCTGTGAAGTCGGATATCGTAACAGTATTTACTCACTTTATTAGAATGAAAATTAATTGTGTTGATATCTCTAAAAGGTTGGTGGTCGGTACCTAAGTTCATTTAGATATTCATTAAATAAAATACTCTCAAGATGTGGTCACTGATGAGGGGATATTGTCCCCTTGTCAGATATGAAAATACTATAGGTGGAAAGAATATATACATTGCACAGAAGAACTAAATTCATCAATTATAAAGTAATCTAGTAATATGGTAAATATTCAAATTAAAGATGAACTACTGGAAACTAAATATTTAACAGCCTTGCCAATGATGTCAAAGATGTTGGATAATGCTTAAAACCAAACTGACAGAGGTTTAAGTTCCAACTCTGACATTTACAATCTAGGTAACTAAAATTTCTTCATTCTTGTTTCCTCATCTGTAAAATGGATTTTTGTAGCCCTTCTTGCAGTAGGCTGTGGCCAGGACTAAATAAGAGCTTAGGACTGCATCTGACATACAGTAACCATGCAGTAATGTAAATTTTATTTTATTTTTTTTTGATTAGGAGACCATGAAAAATTTTTGGTCATGAAGTTCCAGTATGGATATCAGGAAATAAGGTTCTAAGAGCATAAAATTCCCCCAAATTTTAAGGACTCAAACCAGCAAAGGCCAGGTTTAAAGATTAACCAAAGCCTTAAATTGTGCTTTTCTTTTATGGTACATGTGGGACTTGTCGTTATCAAGCTGTGGCACCTGTGAAAAAGAGCGTTTTTCTTCCCCTTTACACCAACATCCAAAAAAAAAAAAAAAAGAGAGAAGTGGTGAAGGTGATATGAAAGATGACAATCGTTCATGTTTAGCAAAGCTCTATGTTTTTCAGGTGCTGCTTCAAACTGTATCTAAAACTAGAAATTACTGGGCAAGGGCACCTACCCAGTATTTTAAAAAGATGTTAAATAATTATAAATTTCTAAGAAGTTTCATTTGGAGTTTATGTTTTTATTTCAGGTCTTTCAGTACTTTTATTTCTGAGTCCCACAAGTTTTATTTGCTGTCAAAATTGATTTGTCTCCATCTTCCTTCAAACTCCTCACATGTATGTAATTCAGAGTCAGAATCTTGGATCTGGAAGATGTGGTATAAATCATCTAGTCAAATCTCCTCGTGAGGAAACTGAGGCTCAGAGAGATGGAATAATGGGTCCAAGGCCACAGATATGCTCAGAGGCTTAGAATCTAGGTTTCTGGTGTTCTTCCTGCTTAATTCAGCAGAATGGAAAAATTTGTTAGAGTTGCTGGAGGAGTGACAAGAACCATCACTTTTAATTTTTTTGTTTGCAAGGTTTGCATGTGTAAGATTATTTGCTTCCTTTTGGATACCATATCTACAGCTCTGGTACCTGTCATCGGGTGAATAACTGTACCCAGGCTGTGGTCTCCTGTGTAAGTGCAAAGATTTCCCAAATAGACTGAGTATTTGATTTTAGTACCTCCTTCCATTCATGTGTGTGTGTGAGAGAGAGATTTACACATACATATGCATGTATATGCTACTTTTTGCTGTTTTAATTTTCTGTTATTTTAACACTCACATATTGTAATATATACTATATAATATATATATATACACACACACTTGAAGAAATATAAGGCTTAGGTAAGAGTAAATACAATCTTCAGTTGTTAATAGTCTAACCCTGGCCTTCTGTCCAAACAGGAAACAATATTTACAACAATATTGACAGTAATCTTGGAGTCCCCTGGGATAAATAGACAGCTACTGAGTCTAACATTTGGGAGTCTTCAGTCAAAGATATTTAATCTTTTCATAGGGTTCTACCAATCTCTGTTTCTAACTCATCACAAATGAGGGATGGCATCCCTTGCCAGAACTATCAAACAACTTTCTTACTCTCTGAGTTCCCAGCTCTGCTCTCATTTTGAGAAAGGGAAAACTGATTTGGTAAAAAAATATATATATATATGTCAAAAAAGGTTTGGTTCTTAACAACAACGTTACGGCGTAGGTTTGGTTATTATTTCCGTTTTACACTTGAGAAGATTAAGACACAGAAAGGCTAAGTAATTCATTCAATAAGTAACAGAACCAAAGTTTAAACCCACGCAGTTGGGCTCCAGAGCCTACATTCTTAACCACAATGCTCACGACCTCTCCAGTAAGCCAGGTGGCTCTCTAAGAGGAGGGAGGGTCCTGCTGTCTTCCAGCTGAAATGTGGTGGAAAATCCAATTGTTTAGCAATCTTTATGGTCCCCTAGCTCATCCTTAACCTTATTTCAAATTCAGAGAGCAAGCTTATACTCTACTTAATAAATTATGCATTATTTCACATCATATATTATTAATATTATATATTTTATAATACATGTAGGCAAAATATCATGGAGTTCAAAGTACGTTATATAAACTACATATGTGGCTTCATCAAGGATATCTTGCATTATCACCATGCTGGAGAGACACTCAGGCTTTAAATTTTTTTTTGAAAGGTGAGGGCAATTAATCATGCTGTGTTAAAAAATTTTAATACTTTTTAACAACAGATTCTGAAAACTGAATATAACAAAGAGAAAACAGTACATTATGAAATTGAACATATAAAAGGCTGCTGTAAAATATGCATAAGAAAACGCATAATGATTGTGGTGTGGTAGCAAGGTCTAAGAACCCAATAGCACATCATCACTGCTATCGTGGTTAATACTCGCATGCAGCAAAATCACGCTTTTACAATTTTTCTTTCCATTTTGTTAATTCCCAGAATCTAGATGCATCATCATCATCAACAACATCAACAGATTTTTCCAACATACATAGTTAGGTCCTGTTACCTACTCCTATTGACATGCATATTAGAAGACAACGTCTTGAACTCAACAAAGTCGTATCTAGGGTTCCTCTACACGTAAGGTTTGCTCTGTGCACCTCGTTCTTCCCACCGTCTTCCAAGATCCCACACCACATGCCGCCTAGTTGCTTCCTGACCAGAATGTAAAAATCATCCACCCAGGGCTCTGTGTCCCCAAAGCTCAAAACGGGCAGTCGGGGCTGTCAGTATACAGAGATGGAAGCTTTGGACCATGCCAGCCTCCTTCCCCTCCACCTCACACACACCCCACAATAGTTCAGTCACAACCCTCGGGGAATGAGAACTGAGCTCCTGAATGTGGGACGATGAAAGCTTGATGGAGAGGGTGCCATGAGAATGAGGGTCCCCAGAGCCTTGCAGATAATGGAGGTCACTCGTGCGTGGAGAGCACTGGTGGGGAGGAGAGGAAAGCTTAACGCTCTGAAAGGGAGAAGAGAAGGACTGGGGAAAGCAAGGGTTGGCATCAAGTCCAGAAAGGGGGATGGTCTGGGAAGGACTGAGACAGGCAGCGGTTGTGAAGGCATGCTCAGTCCTGGGAGGGTGGACTTTAAGCCTCTCTGGTCTCTCAAGCAGAAGGCTGGAGATTCCACTACTATGGAACAGGTTTTCTAATTTCCAGAGGTCTTCTGATGACAGTCTACTGTTTCATGCGCAGCAGGGTGGAAAATCTGAGATCACCGTTACCTGAGATTGTTGCCCTTAGATTCTTTCTGCAACCCAAAGGGATAGAAAGAAGTGAGAAACTTCGACTCTTTCTGGGTAACCAATATAATTAATCTCTTTACCTCCAGAGAGAGTCTGATGGAGACAAATATTATATAATGTCCAAAATCTTAAAACTCTTCTTGCTTTAAATCCACTGTACATGCAAAATCCCTCCCTCATTTGCTTACCGTGAAATACTTCATTTCACAATAGAGAATGGGCTTAAAATGCCACTGCTCTTGGGAGCAGTACCATGCAATGCATATTCTTAGTAAATGGTTGAGCCTTCTTGGGTCCAAATTTCAATAAATATGGGTGCACGGGGCAAGAACTCTGGAGAACTGAGCCACTGAAACAGGTGCAAGGAGGTACCTGGAAAGGTGTGCGGGGTGTCTTAAAGAAAACTTAACTGTTCTATACTTTCACATCAGACTGCTTCTTCAGGGAGCCCGGCAAAGACAAGCCGTAAGGAAAACCAAGGCGGCAAAGAGCGGTAGGCAAGAACTCTGGAGTTGTCTCATCTTCCATGATTCCTGGTTTTCTCATTAGTAAAATCAGGGAGTTTTACTAGGCTTCTAAAGTCTGGTAAATTGCCGGTGGCTTTTAAACATTTATTTTTTACACCAGCAGAATTATTTTTTGGCAACAAAATCTGAAATGAGAAGCAAATAAAAGCACTGCTCCCACTGAAGATGGGATTGGGAAGCCCAGACCCTGTGGGCTCAGCCTCTTCATTCCCTCAGGGAACCCTGAAGAGCCATCACGGGGTCAAGGAGAGGCCCATCCCTAACATTCGCGGGGCCCAAGGCGAGAGTACAAATGGGACCATCCAACTAAATGTTATAATGAGACATTATAAATGAAACTAAACAGACATTAAATAACGTATATTCTATCCTCCTGCTTTGTCAAATATATATTCACAGTGGTCGAGAAGAACATGTCTAAATCTGGAATTCTTGGAAGTCTCAGAGTTTGTGATGGAAAATTCTGGAATGAGGTAGGCCAGCTCCTGGTCCCTTGGCCCCGGTACCCAGCCTAGAGTCTGCTCACTTTTTCTCACCACTCCTAGTTCTGGCTCCCACATTGGAACTTCCCGTGCATTCTGTGGGCACCAAGCCCGCAGTTTAAAATATTGTCCACAATTTCTGCAGAGTGGCCCTTGGATGGACAAAACTTTGAGAGGAGAGGACTGTTCATGTTCCGACCATTTGAGCAAAGAAATCCAGAGTCCAGGGTACCCAGCCCATGATCTAGAGCAGGCACAGGCTCCTGGTGGGCACATCCCCATCAGCCCCACAGATCGCAGGCTGTAATCCCTGGGGACGGCTGCAGCCACCCAGACAGGTGCTCCAAGTGCGGGACTTTGATCCAAAGCCTCTCTGGCTGAAGTCTAGGGCAGCACTGACTGGGTAGAGGTGGAGACTAGGAAACTGCCCCTGTGGGTCACCGAGGGCTCTCTTTTTGAATGCAGTTTGGGATGGAATATTTTCAGTGGACCCCAAAGTAGGGTCTTTATAATCAATCCTGTGATTGATGCCTCAAGACTACAACATCAGCAGCCATTGAGTCTACAGCCTGCTCTCCTGCCTTACACATGCCCCACACAGCAATGAGGCAACTAATTCCTTAGAGATATATATATGTGTATGTGTGTGTGTGTGTGTGTGTGTGTGTATCTCAGACCCTCTGTATGGCACTTATGTTATATGGCCTCGGGCTGGTTCCTGGCTTCCCTGACAGTTCATTACTCCGTCAGTATCATCAGCATAGTAACAGAGCCTCTGAGCAGGTGAGAGATTAAAGTCAGATAAAGTGTGGCGAGTACATGATTCTGAGTTTGACACAGAATAACTACTTCAAAAAAGTAGCCACCACCACTTATTATTACTGCCATTAACGTTGGAACAAAAGCTATTAAGCTGGAAGTTAGTTAACACAGAAACATCAAAATATTCATTTGACATAATGTTGTAACTGAGAACACGAGCTTTGCACTCAGGCCACGGGGGTTTGTGTGTTCGGTCTGTCATCTACCGTTTGTTAATACCTACAATGTGCCGCAGAAGACGCTAGCACTGTCCCTGCCCCACAGAGTCACGACCTGACTTACATGAGCACAAAACCCATGAGAGTTTGCCATGACTATCAGATCCTACCATATTGCCTTACTTTTGATTTTTTTTTAAATAAACGCCTGTTTTCAGTCTAGGCTCATAATATATTTGAAAAGCATTACCAGGTCTCAAATTCAGAGCACAGTCATGAACCAGTAAGAACTTGGGTGGTTTGGAAAACTGAGTCTTGCAATGGCAGAATTGTGCAGTTTTTGCATGACAGCTTGGAAGAAGCAGCTCGGCGTTCTAAGTCAGCATTATACTCATAGTTAGAGACAACATGACAGTCAGGGTGCGTGAAAATCCGAAATGTTTTTCCTGTGGAATCTCAAGACATTTAATCTGTAAAGTAATTTTACTGATGACTTTTCAGTGCTGTCCCACTGGAAGAAACAAAGTTTAAGTAAAAGAATTGTTTTTTTCCTGACTACTGAAAGACACTTAAGGATATGACATTTAATGTGATAATGGCATAAATTTCTGTTACCTATCCATTGAAGGTTATTTTTAAAACATAAACATTATATTTATACAAGGGAACTCAACACCAGGAATGACAATTGTCATTTTTATGGAAGCCAGATCTCTCTAAGATAATTGCATGTGTACATTCAAGGACAGAGATTTATAGCTAAAGCACACTTTGTAGATTTCAGTGACAGATACAGGCCTTGAAATACATCTCCAATACAGGAGATCAAACAGATTTTTTAAAAAAAACTTTTTAGTTAAAGCTCATGATAGCACAGTAAGAAAATGAGCTGACAACTTACTGAGTTAATCTCTCCCCTTTCACCTCCTGTACAATCGATTTTTTTACGATTCCTACCACCTTTATTGTCTCTTATCTCAGACGTCCTCCCACATCACACCTGGAATCTGTGGCCACTGAGTCAGGCTGCTGAGCTTCTCTCTGTGGTGGGGAGCTCTGGCACTGAAGACTGCCCTGCCTGTAAGAGTAGTAAGTGATTCTAACATGAGGGATTAATCTAAACCAAGCCCAGGGGTTCTGTAACCCCTGGAAAAATTGGTCTTTTCCCTGGAGCCGCACCCTTGTCTGCAAGTGTTAAACCTTATAACAACCGAGGGAAACATAACAACTACAATTCACCCAATTTCTAGTTCATCAGGTGTGAACTGTCAGATTGCTGTGGGCTCCACTTATTAACATACTGAAGAGCTGAATCAGCACCTAAGCTTGTTTCCCTGAACAAGAGATTCATAGAATCTCAGTCACGCATGGGACTTTTCATCACGAGGGGGGAAGTGGATAAAGAAGAATAAAAGGGGTAAGGATGATAGAGAAGGAAAAGGAATAGACAGGTGTGGAGCCCCTGGAAAACAGTACAGGGAGAAATGAATATCCAAGCTGTTCAGGCTAAGTCTTATCATAACAAAGAAAATGTTCAGTCCTCCATAATGGTTCCAAGTCCTAGAAAATGCCTTACTTATGTTCGGGGAGATTTTATATCATAAAAATTGCCTGCGGCAATGGAATTTATATGACCCTTTGGTGTGGTATAAAATGAGGACTGCATGGCAAAAAGGAAAGATGTTTTGGGGCCAGACAGACCCATGTTCAAATCTTATATCTACCAATTCATAGCTGGGTGGTCTTGGCCAAATCACTCAGTCTATAGCCTTAATTTCTTCACCTGTCAAAAAGAACTTTATTATAGATGCTAGTCTATAATGGGTGTACTGTAAGTGGTGGTTATTATTGTAAAAGAATATGACCTTTAGTTAGAGAAATACCGGGCTGTAAATATCAGGCATTTGGGCTAAGCTGTCAATAGGTAGAGTGGTCATATATCCGAGTTTGCTCAGGACAGCACTGGTTTATACCTGTTGTCTTGGCATAATTATTAACATTGTTACCGTTCATTCTGTGATAGATGCTGTGGTCGTTCTGCTAATAGGCCAAATACTCACTGTTCAGCGAAGGCAGAAAGGAACAGGTGTACACCTCAGGCAACCAAGAGTCCTAGTGAAGCACACTGAGGGGTCCCAGCAAACTGAGAGTTTCTGATGCTGCTCCCATTAGAGAATCAGAATCCATGGGGAATAACTGTCTTTATGTATAAAACTTTGTGGAATTAGTTTAGCTTTATCAAATATTCCTGCGTATTTACTAGTTGTCAATTAGTGACCTAAAAAATGTCTGCCTTTAAAATGTTCTAGTCCACACTCCAAGAATGATGCATAACATTATTTCATATTACAATTGTTAAATTAGAGGTTATAATAAAATTCTAATGGGATACTTCTGAGCATTATTTAACTTTGCCCAGGAGAATTCAACAACGGAGAGGCTTAAAGCTCAGTTTTGAAGTTGAGTGGGTGTGTGCCAGGCAGGCAAAGGGGGTATCGCTTTTTTTCCCAGAGTGAAATGCTTGAGGACAGAGACATGCAGAAGGCTTGACTTGTCCAGACAATTCTGAGAAGTCAGATGTGAGAACAGAGTCGCTTTTATGATGGCAGATGAGGCTGGAAAAGTTACCTGTGTCAGGTGAGGAGAGCCTGGTATGGGCTGGAATAATCTTGAGCCAACTAGGGATTATTTTATGTAATGAAATGACTGAAAGGGAAAAGGCTTCCAGCATGCTGTCAAAACCAAACTCTTGAGTTTAGTTTTAGTACAATTCCTGGAAATGAATATTTGAAAGGGGGAAGAAAAGTTGTGGGGACTACAGCACACTGGCACACTTGTTCCAGTCATATTTCACAACCTCTAAAAATAAACAGAATTAGTTCTTCATTGTGTTGCTTTCTAAGACGCCTTTGTTTTTTCAGATGAGTCTGGAGGCCACTTCTTGACTGGCAGTGAAACCTAATGTCCCTCTGTCATTAGTGGGTGAGGACAGTTCTCTCTAGACTGCTGTCTGGGAGGAAGTATTGATTCAGTTTAGGCCATCGTATAGACTTGGGAGTGGACAGAATCCGTAACTTTGTGACTGCTTTGTTGTGTTGTGTGTTTTTTTAATTATTATTATTCAGCTCTATAGTCCAGGACAAGTGATTAGCAGAATCTCAGACATTTAGAGATAATGAATCTTGTATAAGCTACATGAGTAAACAGAGGTATTCATTAGAAGTGGGGTGTAGCAAGAAAATGTCCAGCCATCTAATCCTTTAATTAATGCATTTATTCAACAAGAATCCACTCTGGGCCAGGAAATGTTAAAGGTGTCATAAGAGATACAATGTTTGATGAGTTTTGATTCCTGCCTTAAAAGAAGAAAAACCTCAGATAAACCCAGAAACACATGCTAGAAGGTAATATATAGAAGCACTCTGGAACAAACTGGTGATTTTAAGAAAATATTAAACAGCCTTCTCTTCTGTTTCAGGTGCTTAGCAATGCCAAGTAAAATAGTTTATTTTTCTTCTCAGAAACAAAGAGCTGATCTTGAATACAAAGAAGGGAGATCTTCAGGTATCAAATAAATTTAAGAAATCCATGGTAGTAATTGGAAGTCAAATGACATATGAAGGAAAATCTTAAGAGTTGGGTTTTAGCAACCATGTGGTGATAAGAGTTGAAAATTCAGCCTGCATGTAAAGGAAGGTAAAACTGGGATAACAGCCTAACATTGGAAGCCAAGAATCAGCTAACTTCCTTAGAATGACATTAAATATATCTTTATTCTAGTCAGGTGGAAGTCTAAAGATAGCTGTCCACTTTGGCCAACAAATGTAAACAATAAACGGTGATTTATGGAAATCCACATTCAGGAATTGAGCTTGAATTTGAGCCATGTGATTTTGGAAGAATAAAGAGCAAAGATATTAAGCAAAAACCTGTAGGGCCTGATTACATAGCAACTGCAGAATCACCCCGTAGCAGGCCACCACAACCAAGCCTCACAAGTCATAGAATGTGAGGAATTTTACTGTCAATAAGAGACAGTGTGTAACAAAGGGAAAAATTCACTGCTGGGGAATTAAAGAGAAGAAAGATGAATTGTAATAGTGAAATTAGGAAATAAGAATATTGTTAGATATAAGAAACCTAAAAAGTCATGGAGATAAAATAATGTGCCAGTTTAAAAAAAAAAAAAATCTAGATAGATGAAAAGATATAGCTAAAGAGAGAATTAATTAGATGGAAGATAAAACAGAGGAACTCTCCCTTGAAAGAATACTGCAAAATGAGAAATGAAACAAATGAAAGAGAAGTCAAAAAATTTGAAAAGTAGAATAAGAAGCTCTAACAAATTTTTTACAGTTTAAAAAAATGTTTTATTTAAACATAGTTATAGATTCACAGCAATCTGCAAAAATAGTAAACTAAGATCCCATGTACTCTTTATCCAATTTCCTCCAATAGTTACATCTTAATATTACATTTAATATATTGTCAAAACTTGAAAATTATCATTGGTACAATATCTGTATAATTGTATCAGTATCTCTTTGTTTTTAATAATTTTCTTTGTGCTGAAGTCTACTTATTCTGATATTGATATAGCCACTCCCACTTCCTTTGAATTAATATTTGCATGGTATATATATTTTTCAGCCCTTTCATTTCAACCTGCCTATATCTATATATTTGAACTGAGTTTCTCATAGACAGCATATGTTTCAGTCATGTTTTTAATCCATTATTCCAAATTGTCTTTTAATTGGAATGTTTAAACCATCTACTTTAAACTTCATTATTTAGAACAGTTTTAGACTTACGGAAAAGTTGCAGAGGTAGTACAGGAGAGTTCCCATACATCTAGCACACAGTTTCCCCTGTTATTAACATTGGTCTGGTACCCGTATTACAATTAATAAATCAATATTGATACCCTATTATTAACCAAAGTCCACACTTTATTTATATTATTTTCGTTTTTACTTCATGTCCTTTTGCTATTTCAGGATCCCACCCAGGATACTACCTTATGTTAGTTGTCATATCTCCTTAGGCTTCTCTTGGCCATCAGTTTTTCATGCTTTCCTAGGTTTTGAGTCCTTAATTGTGTTAAGGAGTACTGAGAAAGTATTCTGTAGAATGTCCTCCAGTTGAGAATTGCCTGATCTTTTTCTCAAGATTACACTGGTTTTGTGAATTTTAGGAGGAAACTCTCAGAGATAAAGTAACATTTCATCCCATTATTTCAAGGACACATACAATCACCATGACTTATCACTGCTGATTTTTGATCTTGATCTTTTGGCTGATATAAAATCACTGCCCTTAAAATTGTTTTCCTCTATAGGTAAAGTGCCATTTCACACTGCTCATAGGATTATTTTTCTTTGTCATTAGTTTTTAGAAGTTTGATTATTACGTGCCTTGGCATGGATTTCTTTAAGTTTGCTTTGAGATTTACTAGCTTCTTGAATCTGTACATTTATGAATTGTTTTGTTGTTGCTTTTCTAAATCTGGGAAATTTTCAGCCCTTATTTTTTCAAATACTTTTTCATTTGTTTCTTACCCTTGTCCCTTGGGCTCAAATTTCACAAATGTTAACTCTTCTGTTGAGTCCCTGTGGTCCCTGAGGCTCTGTTCTTCTTTTCCTCTCGAGTCTATTTCTCTCTGTTGAGACTGGGTGATTTTTATTGTTCTAATATTAAGGTCTTTGATTCTTTTCTCTGTCCTCTCCATTCTGCAGTCAAGCTCGTCCACTGAGTTTTTCATTTTAGTTACTGTGTATTTCAAATTAAAATTTTCCATTTTGCTCTTCTTTATATGTTCTATTTCTCTCTTGAGATTTTCTTTCTTTTTTTGGGGGGGGTAGAGCTTCTTTGTAATCACTCATTCAAAGCCTTTTTGTAATGACTGCTTTAAAATCCTTGTCAGATAATTCTACTATCTTTACCATCCTGGTATTGGCATCTCCTGATTCTCTTTTCTTATTCAAATTGAGATTTTCCCATTCATGTTATGATGAATGATTTTCAATTGTATCCTGGAACTTTGGGATATTTTATTCAAATCTTCTTCTGTTTAGCAGACCCCCTATGAAGCTGCATGAGTCGGGAAAGGAAGCAGCACCTTGCTATCATTGCCAGGTTGGGGTGGGAGTCCAGGTTCCTCACAGGGCCTCCATCAACCCTGGAGTGGTGGGGAGACTCCATTGCCTCTGAAAGGGAGAAAATCCTGGCTCTCCTCTAGGTATCCTCTGACACCAACCCAGAAATGAGGGGAGAGGGGTGCCTTGTTATCACTAAATGGTGGGGCAAGTGTAGGCTCCCTACATGGGGTCCACTGATATCACAGAGGTGACAGTTGCCTTGTTACTGTCCTTGGGTTGAGGTCTTGGCATCCCACTTGGCCTTCTCTGGTATCTCCCTGGTGGGTGGAGGGCAGGGCAACACCTCGTTCCAGTCAGGCAAGTATAGAAGTCTGGATTCCTCACTAGCCCTTTGCTGAGAGAAGTGGGGGCCAGGCCATAGATTTTTCTGTAATCTCTGGTTGGAGTAGGTGTTATTGTTGAAAAGTTTTCTGTTTTTCTAGGCTGCTCTTTTCCTAGTCTTTGGGGTAACAATTGCCAACTTTTCTCAGAGATTTTTGTTTATGCCTTTGGTGTTTTGGGGTTGCTGGCCCATCCAGCATGCAATCTGGGATATATGTGATAAAAACAAAGCCCACCACCACTGCTGATTCAGAAGTCTTGGGGTCCCTAACACCCCACCTTCTTTTCTTCACCTTTCGGTCTTCCCAATGTTTACCCTACATGTGGTCCGGGATTCACAGCTGTATGTGGTGGGAGGAACAGTGGGGAGGTGGGTCTACTTCTGATAGGAGTTTGGAAAGTAGAACACAGAAAGAGTATTTGAAGATAAATAGTTGGGAGGTTTTCCATTATGACAAAAACAGGAATTTAAATTGAAAGGATGCATTGAGTGCTTGGTAGAATTAAAAATAAGCCTACCCTTAGAAACTTTAGGGAATTTATAGAATATCATGTATAAAAAAGATCATAAAAATCACTAGAGGAAAGAGAGATTATCCCAAAAGGAATGACAATAAATTTAGCAACAGACGTATCATCAGCAACCATGTATGTCTAAAATAATCTAATGGATATATTTGAAAATTTGAGCAAAAATTGTCATAAGCCTAGAATTGAAATCAAACCAAACTATTACTTAAGTTGAGATGAAAACAGATATATTAATAGACATCTTAGAGATCATAACGTGTACTGTCCACAGGGCCTCACTGAAAGGGTTACTCTAAAATTACCTCTGGGAGGTAAACTGTACCAGGAGGGAAGTGTGAGCGTCAAGAAAAAATAGATGTGTCAGGACATCAGTAAAGCAAGGTGGCAGATCTATAGCAGAAATGGCTGTGAACATAATAAACATACTATTACTACAAATACTTATAAATAATGTGGAATAGTAAAAACAATAGTTAATAATATTTCTATTATTATTAATAGCATACATGAGAAAACAAGAAAGAGCAGATAACAAAGTGAACATTAGGAAGAATGTTAATTTAAAGGGAAGTTTAAAACTGTTAGAAATTTCATTTTGTTCAGGAAGAAAACAAAAATTCTAACTTGTTTAGAAAAATACTAATTTAAGTAAAAACTCATCAGTAAAATAATAAACTTGAAATAGTTTTCAAAGGAGGAAGTGGGGGGAAAAGAAACAAGCAAAACTCATTACCCAATAGAAAGCAAAAACAAAGGGACGAAACGCTAAGATGTGGGGAGCAGAACAAATACATTAGTAATAGTAACTCATAGAAGCAGCAGGCTCATTGATAAGAGACAGACACTCAGATTGGATAAAATTAAATCCAGATATATGCTTTTTTTTTCAAGAGACCATTTTAAAAGCAAATGATAGAGAAGGGAGAAGATGGATCAGGTAAGAACTAACCGAAAGTCTGTTCAAAGCAATATAAATATAAATTTCAGGCAAGATACTCCTGTTGTGGGAGGCAGTCCAGTGCACTGTGGTGTCTACCCCACTAGACACCAGTAGCGCCCTCTTCCCTAGTTTTGACAACTTAAAATGTTTCTAGATATTGCCAAGTATCCCCAGAGGACAAAGTTATCCTCCGCTGAGAACCACAGATTTAAAGGGAATCATACTGAAAGGGAGGAAAGAAAGGGCCGTCCTATAGTAGGCAGAATTCTAAGCAGTCCCCTAAGATTCCTGCCTCCTGGTGCACACCCATCTTCTTCCTGTCAATTACTCAAACTCTAACCTAGGTGCTGTGGAGGGGATTTGTAGGTATAACTAAGATCTCAAATCAACTGACCTTAAAATAGGAAGATTATTCTGTATGGAACAGGTGAATGTTTAAAAGAGCCTTGGCTCTTCCTGAAGTCAGAGATGTGAAGTGAGGAGGACGTGGGCAGGGCAGAGTCTCCATTACTGTCTTTGAAGTTGATTGGGGCCATGTGACAAGGAATGTGGCTGTCCTCTGGAAGCTGAATTTAGCCCCTGGCTCTGATAAGCCCCCCAAACATGGGGACCTCATTCCTGTAGCGGCAAAAAGCTGCCACAACCACATCACCTCTTTGCTCAACTATTTCCAACTTTCTCGCTTACTCATATGCCTTTACTCTTCCACATGAATTTGTAGAATTCGTTTCTTAAGTTCCCTGTAGTACATTATTCTGCCTGTGAAATGGGGAGGATAATAAAAAAAGATAAAATAATGGTGAGAGACTGGGGAGGATATTTATAACATATGATAGATAACCAATTAACAATTAGCTTTTGGAATACATATAAAAAAACCTTTAAAACAGTAAGAAAAAGATAACAGCAAAATTAGAAAATAAGCCAAGGTGTTGAACTGCAATTCACAAGAAATTCAAATTATAATTCCCAAATAAAAATGATAATCTCCCAATTTAGGAACTCTTCTACAGTATTTTTTCTTGATCAAAATGTAAAACAATTTAAAAGTTCAAGAATGTGAAATACTGGCAATGAAGACTCCAAGAGTTGAATTGTTCCCAACGTTTTGGAGAGAATTTGGTAGCTTCTAGTAAACTGTATAAAGTAAATACCTTAGGGTTTAACAATATCACTTTTAGGTGTACAATATAGCTAGAGTCTTAAAGCTGTGGAGTGGAGAGACGGCTATAAAAAGCTATAAAAGCATACATTTTAGGATTGTTTGAATGGAGGGAAAAAACTACCTAAAAGCTCATAGATAGAGAAATGCATAAATAAAGTGTGGAATATTCATATGAAGAAAAACTATACAACAGTTAAAAAAAATCAACCTGGTTATATTTTTTGCATAATCTTTTTCAAGGATAAAAAAAAAACAAGAAACAGAACATCACATCTACTATAAATCATAGCAAAAATGTCATACATTATTTATGGAAGCATATATAGGTTTTGGTTTGTTTTTGTCTTAAAATATGGATGGGAAGGATGCCCAGCAAATCTATGGTAATGGTTGCCTCTGGGAGAGAGAAATAAATAAATATCACTTAATGTTTAATTAAATAATTTATTATTAATAAATATATACAACAAGTAATATATATTTATGTGTAATATATATTCTTAAATATATATGTAAAGTTTTATTTCTTAAAAATATTAAAAGCAAACAAGACAAAACGTTAGTAATATTAAGTGGTATGAAGACGAGCATTTGTTCTATTGTTTTCTTCATCTCCCTTAAATTCCTCAAAATAAAAAGAATGGAGACACAAACTTTGATATTGGAGGCGAGAAAGCAGAAAAGACTTTGAGCTAGTCCTTGGATGACATAAGAAGGAAGGAAAAAGGCTTCTTAGGAAGAAGTCAGAAGGAGCATGGCAGGCCACTTCACCCAGTGGTTTCCGGAGGCACCTTATGGACTCTAGAGTTGGGAGGTGATGTGGTACGGGTGAGCAGAGCTTGTGTGAGTGGGGCTTAGACACCCACCCCCGTCTCAACTCCAGCAGGTGCATCTTATGCTGTCTCATAAAATCAGCTGCCACGTACGCTGCTTTGAACTCAGGGTTCTGTTGATAAAGACTTTGCGATTCTATGGTTTAGTTCAACTCCCTGATAGGCTCACAGACTGGGTCAAGGTCATGTTGAGAGCTGGCAGCAGGAGCCCAGTTAAACCCTCATCCCAACCTACCCTTTGGGACTTCTCTTTGCCAGATCCCCTTGGGTTTAAGGAAGTTAATCTCAGGTTTCTGGACTGGGCCTTGGCTTTTTTCTAAAAGATCTGGGGATACAAAATTCCCACCATTCAACGTGCCGGGGCCCATCGAAGACAACTCAGGCACTACTTACCGATTGTACCCTTTGGCTGAGTGCGGGAAGCCACAGATTTTGTTTTAAGATCTTGTTCAGAAATAATGGCACTGTATAAATTTGGTTGATTGATATCTTTCAGTTGACATGGCACTGTTACTTGTTAGCACAAATAAACCTGGCCGAAGCTTTGTTTACAGAATTTAAACGAACGTGCTTTAGTCCCTGTGAAATCTGAGGAACAAAGAATGTGAGCAGAGAACAAAGAATGTGAATATTACATTATGCTTTTTAAAATACACTCATCAATATTTTGTAAGTTTCTTTTCTATGGGTAAAGTGTTTTTGCGTACATCTTCTCCTGTGATTCTCAAGACGTTGCTCGGAACACGCATTAATGTCATCTTGGTTTTGTGCAGGAGGAGGTCAGGACTCAGAGACACGAGAGCTACCTCGGAGTACAATTCCTGTGTTGGTACTGGTACCGTCTTTACAGTTAACAAAGTGCTGGCTTAGAAGTTTTCTCACGTGACCTGTGCAAACGGCTCAGATAGAGCTAACTGCACACTGGCTAGTCACCATGCAGTCCAAGGTCCCTTTATAAGGAATTTTAGGAGACGTTTTGTCTTTGTGGATCAAAATGGTCTGCAAGTTACAACTACCAAACTGAATCTGGGGACTATATTAATTTCAAATTAATGTCAAATTTTTTTTTAAAAACAATGGTTTGTTTTGAGTTTTGAAAAAGATATATATACACACACGTACCAAATATATATACACATATATTTATGTGTATATTATATATACACGCACATAAATATATGAAAAAAGAAATCATACAAAACTGCAAAATTGAAGAACATCTGATACCACTTGGAGAACTCTGAAATATATTTTGTTCAAAAGAGAACAAATAGAATACAATATAACTTTCATTTGCAGGGTTTCTTTCATGCTAATCATTGCCCCCAGAAGCTTTACAGATCAATATAATAGGAGACAGCAGCAGAAAGCATATGGCCCAGTGTAAATTACCAGAAAAAATGAGTTACAAAGGCATTATATGATGAATAAATTAAAGTATTCAGTCATAAATCCGATAAGAAAGGGAGAAATTAAGAAGTTGTGGATAGGAGGAAAGAAAGGGCTCAGAATTAACTCTGAGATGAAATGAAGGGGGACACGTGACAAATGTGTGTCTCCAAAGGCAGCAGAAGAGAGAAGGGAGGGTGAGAGCCTTGAACTCCTCAGCAAGGCCTCTAGGAGCCAGAGTGAAATATTGGCAAGAACAGGGCCTAGCCAGGAAAATAAATATTGGGTCACTGCCGAGGATCTAAAAGAAATAAGGTTAAACCTAATGAAAATCAGACATCAGATCTAAAGAAAAATGTATAGTATTCTGTTCTTTCTTTTTTCCGTTTTGATTGGTTTTGATAGGAACATGTGTTTATGGGAGGGCTCTAATCTATGCATGCAGATGTTTGTTTTCTTTTAAAACCCTGGGATGGGGAGAAATAGAAATGGGAGAACACTGTGCTGGGAAATTGGCTTAAGCCAGTGCAAATTGTGTGGTATATTAAATGTTGGCATCCCCATGATATTCTTACATTATTTGTATATTCTTTATGTTTTGGAGACCAGAGGGCCAGGATTTCATCTCTGAGGCCCACAGAGTAGGCTGGTGAGCCAAGAACACATTCAGAACATTTGTTAGGTCCTTTATTTCAAAAATATTGGGAGGATCGGGTGCCCGTATCAAATGGGAGTTTGTGCAGGTGACCAGACCCCAGCTGCTGCAGTGGCTGCTACACCAAAGAGGTAGAGGAGATTAAAGCACCCACCGTAGCTGGCTGTATATTACTCACGATTTTACTACAATCCATAGGCAAGTGTCTGTGCATCAAAACTTACTAAATACTTAATCTGTGGTATGGAAGAAGCATTAAAAATGAAGACAATTTATATTCAATATAGTGTATATTTGCAGTCAAATTGTAACAATTCTACTTAATAAAAATGAAAAATGAAAAAAAAAGATTGCAATAAATACTGGTTAATTACTTAAAAAAGAAAAGTGAAGCTAACATGTAATACACACATCCATCCATCCATCCACCCATACACACAGATACACACGTATATACATGCACACATAAATAAAATAAGGATCATGGGGAGGCAGAAAGGACCTTCAGGAGAGAAACACTGTCTTTCTAATCGGAGCCAAAGAGAATGCAACCAAGAGTGAGGATACAGCTCTCTGTGTAGCTGTGAGAGTTTCCAAAGTTATTTCTCTATTTGCTCATTTATTCAATCACTAAACGCTTAATAGATCATCTATAGACCATATGTCAGGCACTGTGCTACGTGGCGGGCAGATAAAGATGAATAAGGCACCACCATCCTTGGGCAACCTGGAAACTAGAGGAAGTATTTTCAGGAGAAAATCACTGAGACGAGGAAAGAAAGATTTTTTTTTTTTAATGTGGTGTGATTGAAAGTGAAAAGGAGGTCAGCTCTAATTGAAAGAAGGAAAAAAAGAATCTGTTTGAAAGCATTAGGTGGGGGGAAGGGACATCAACCAAAATGGGAAGTGAGGTTATGGGTACTACGGCAGGCCTGCTAGTGCTTTTATAAGACGGAGAAAGTAGAGTTGTCACAAAACCAAGTCAGCCCGCAGAAAAGAGAGTCGCCCACCTTCCCTGCTTTGCAGCCTGAATGGAGGGGGCATTTAGGCCATTCCCCTCTGCAGTGCTGCACATGTGGCTGGAGTTTCCAGCACTGAACAGAGTCGAGCTTCTCGCAGGTACTCACTACACACTTGCACCCCTGGAGTGTCCACCTAGACCTTGCTTTGCGGCCAGAGCCAGGCGGGAGGAGGGAGCGTCCACGGCATTTTCCTGCCAGCCGCTGAAATTTCCCAGAGAGGCAACTTCCATCAGACACCCGCTGCACATCTGCCCTTTGTCTCCTAGAGCACAGGTTTCTGATCCCAGGCTGGCAGGATGAAGGTGCGAGAGGGGCAAGGGAGGGTGATGGAAAGAGGAGGGAAGAGAATGGTCTGATTTGTATAATCTAATGCCTTTTTCTGATTTCTTTGCTCGCTTCAGACCATTTTTTTTAGAGCAGCTCTTAGTTAAATCAGAACTTATTTATATGATCATTTATCAATGCCCTTTTATATTCTCCATATTTGGTAGCTTACTCGTCTTTTCAGCCAAAATTACTTTAGGAAACATTATAATTTAGGTTAAAAGAAAAGCTGCAGGGAAGAACAGAGGGAGAGCGTTAACCAGAAGATCTCAAAAATAGGTGTTAATTTCAAGAGAAACAAGGAAAAGAAAGTTAGAGAAAAAGGAAATATGAATAGTATTAAATTCATAATTCAGTTAAGGCAATATATATTAACAGCACTGCATAGAAATAAGTGAAATCAACCACAAATCAATTAATTTTGAATATTTTCTTACATGGTGGAATGGATATAAATTAGTTTACTTTAAACTGTAAATGTGTCTTTTCTCCAGAGATCTGAATAAACGTGTTGACACTGAACATTAATAACAAAAAAAAAAAAAAAGGAAAAAACAACAAAACAGACTTCAGAGATCAATACTTTTACTGTCTGCTTTTAAGAAGCTCTCCAGCCATGGTTTTTCAGTATTCACTATTTCAGATCACAAGAAAAAAAAAAATACTTAAGAAAAGGAAAGGAAACGTGCATTTGCATTCTCTTATCCAGGTTTCAGGAGATTTTTTTTTTCTCTTGGATCTGGCAGGAAACATTTTTCTCATCTGCAGAGGACTCTCCCTGGTGCTCTGTTCTCGGTAGTGCACCAGCCCTTCCACCTGGTGCCGTCTTCCTTCATTCCAACAAGATCATCGTTGGTGCCAAATGCCATTGATCCATGCGGAAGCCTTTTGAAAAGAGGGTTTCTATGTGGGCCTAAGTGCAGATCACCACGTTATCAAACAAAGAATTTGACTACAAAACCAGGGTACAGCAGACAAACCACAGATCGCAAACTCCAGTGGTTTTCAGTCCCATCACCACTTAGTGACGCCATGCTGGGCCAGACACCATTCACCCATCACTGTGAGTTGTGGCGATGCGTCTGCCCAAACTGTAATGGATGCTCTAGGAATAGTTATCTCTATGCCTGTTAGACTCATACTGGATATCAGATTCTAAAATTGTCTAAGGGTGACCCACCCTGTGTACTAGAGCCCAATTAGAACGGGCTGGAGGGAGCGCAGTGAGAGAAGAGACCACCGCAACCATCCCACACGGTCTTCGCTGAAAAACAGACTGTATTGCCAATGGCAGATGCCTGCTTAGCCATTCCGCTCAAGTTCATTCTTAGGGGCGTCTTGTCAATAAAGTCAAGCCAGGCTCTTGGTGTGTAACAGGGCTTCTGAGGGTCTTTTCTGAGAGCTTCATTAAAAGCAGACAGTTTCTCTAACCTTTTAGCAAAACCTGTTATCTGATGACGTGAATTAAAGTCTCTCAAATGACTAATAATCATATCAGGGCTGCCATGTCAGCTTGTAGATTTGAATAAGAGGGTCTGAAAACATTTGCATGCCTCGATGTGCCAGTGCTAAGAAGCTAATGTGATAGTGCTGTCATAAAGCACTGCGAAGACATGACTTAATGTAATCTGTCATGTCATATGCTAATCTTCAACCATTACTTGAGTGCTGTAAGTAAGTAGAAAGCATTTGGGAGAAATCCTTTCCAATTTCTCTGAGTACCACTTCTGCTGCTGGTCAGCTCAAATGGGTTTTGTGCATTTAATGCAGAGCTCAAGTCAAGTTGGTTTAGGTCACACTTAATTAACCAGCACACTGATGGGGTGGGCCGCTCCAGCTCTACGGAAAACGGTTATTTCAGAGGCGGTCTAACAAGTAAATATTTTATATGCTGAAGGAAAAGGGAAAAGGACACTTTCTCAGTCCTTGATAAAGGATACGTTCTTTTCAGAGAAAACTCTATGAATCTTAACAAGACATCATTCTGGTTTCTGCTTGCCTCCTTCGATATTTGAGTTGGGTTTACAGAAAGTAGATAATAAATAGTTAAAGACTTTCTTCTCACCCTGATAGCAAGAACTCCTCTGTTCACCAGATACGGACTTGCCACTCAGACAACAGAGGCTGCTTCAATTCTAAGTCCACAGAAAGAGGGGACAAGTGATCAAAGGAAGACATCCACTTGGCACATTCTTTAACAAGATGACAGCATCTCTTAATACACAGTCATTAAGGAAGGAGACTGGTTCTTACAGCGAAGTACAGTTTGCGAGACAGACAATGAGGGAGACTAGAGAGACTGACAAATTTTTCCCCAAATTTTTTAGGAAAATGTGCATGGGATTGTGATTCAAAATATGAAGGTTATTTTTATCAGCCACACGGAGTCAAGTCAAAAACACGCCTAAAATCTCGAAGAACTGCCTTCTGGAATAGCATTTTTGAGGATGCTGAGCAGATGGTATAAGATTGGCCCCAACGATTCTGCCTGAATTTCCCAACATTCCAGCAAGGCTTGCTATTGGTAACCCAAGGGAACTTTTGTTCATGTGGGAACTGGCTTTTTATAGGGTCTCATTAGAAAGCACAGGCAATTCCTATAAAATATATTTTCCTTGACAAGTATGTGTCAAATTTATACAGAAAATGAATATAAATCAAAATTGATAGAGATGTGAGATTGTATTTTTCCTTCCAGCCAAGGTTTCTGCTAAAATTTGGGACTCTCTCTCAAAAGAAGGTAAAAGCCTTATCAAAGAAGTGGTCAGTATTTGTATGGCTTACGCCTCTTCCAGAATATTTTGACCATTGATAGTGAATTGATATTTCCTAGCATAGACACATTCTCCTTTATGCCCATTTACAAAATTCCAACTGAGATTTCAAAGAGGTAAAGAATGGGTGTGATGCTCGGTGCCAATGAAATGTGTCTCATTATCTAGTTTTTTTGCTCCTGACCCAACCTAATCATCAGGGGAGCCTTTGAAATTTTCAGCTCTTACTCAGCTATGAAAACTGGTCAGATGACTTCTCTGGGCTGGAAGCTGGTCTCACTGGCACAGGTTTCCAAGGCCAGTTATTGTTTGGACCATCCATCCTGCAGAGCATTTTCAACTCAGTCCAGGCATCTTGCATTTGTATATTGCTCTCTCTGGGAAAATTCATTATTATTATTAAGAGAACAAAGTAACGCATTCCTCGGATTTGAGGTCAATGGCTTCACCTTCCAAATGAGTGCAGTAAAATGCCTTCTAAGTCCTGCAGGGACTTACCATCTTGTGTTTAACATCACAGAAGTCCGTAAGACTAGGTCACAGAAAATGATACTCGATAACAACATTAAGCCAAAGTAAGCCCCTCTCCCACTTTTCCCCTGCACCTTCCTGTTCCTGTTAGACTATCCGAATAATCTGTTTGGGTTAATCCCTCCTAATTGCTGTAAATTCCCAATAGCCTCTGAATGTTCTGACTGAATCAATGTAAATTATTCTCTACTCCAAGCTTTTTTTTATTCTCCCTTCTCCAGTGCTCACAACTTTCTAGGGCTCATAATTACCCTTCCGGCACCATCCCTTACCCTTTGTCTTAAAAAGAAAAACATTCCATTACCTTCTCTTTCCTATGATTTCTTAGGTCATAACTTTTGCCTGAGCTGCCTCACTCTTTGTGAAGCCTCGAAATTATGTCCCTTCCCATAATTAAGTTAATATTTTCCCCATTTATCTGGGAAATATTCCTTAGTTAATGTAGTCAATCACTAATATGATCATTGATCCTTGATGATTATTTTCATCTTTTCCTTCATTCAGCACGTGTGATTGAGTTCTATTGTGTCAGGTGCTACACTAGCCAGTAGTGACTGCGATTAAGGAAGGGAGGGGTTCTCACTCTCATATTCATTTTGTCTTAAGTTTTATGTAAACAAGTATGAATTATGTTCACTGAATACTCTTTTATTTGTTTTTTTTTTTAATATTACATGTTCCTTAAGGGTCCCATACAGAGGAGGCTTTTGGACCAGGTCTACTATTTTCTATATCGTTGTAACTCTTTTGCTCCTTCTCTACCTACTACCTTCTGAAAGAGCCTGGACACCTCTCAGGTACGTGGAGGTGCTCACTCACTTCCAAAAGGGCTCACTACCCTTTAAGTTTTATTGCATAAATAACACTGTACTAGGTGGTACAGAAGATAAAAATGAATCATAAGGCGTTCCCTCGCTGTCAAGCGGTTTGTAATCTTTAGCCGAAGGTAATTAGACATTAGACAACTGAATGGCTCAAAGACAACATGAAATAAGGTGCCGCCCTTAGCATTGTCAGATGGGATCAGTAAGGCTGATAGAGGTGAAACACGGTGAAACATACATGTAAGGACTATAAATGGAAGAGAAGGAAGAAATGAAGATTGGTTGGAGATTTTCAGATGATTCTCACCAAAATATTGTTGGGAGAATACATGAAGGAACCCAGGGTTTCTGCAAATTTGTCATGAGATGAGTTTTATCACAGGATATTAGGAAACGACAGATGTGTATTGCGGGCCCATTTGGGGTAAAAACAAGAGAAATCAGTAGGAAGATGAGGGTCTGTAATGCAAGGGGATCAGAGGTAGGGAGAAAGCAAGCTGAAAAGCATGAGACCTGGGAACTCTATTTGAGGTAAAGTCACTCTAAAGTATTGGATTTATTAGTGTATTTCCAAAATTGAACTTCTCGCCATCAAAAATGGAAACAGAACTGAGACACAAATGGTCAAAGGCACTGAGATACCTTATGTTGGGTCACCAATTAGGATTTTAAAATCAGGTCAGGATCACTCCTTTATCTTATGCAGTTTTTAAAAACATTTTTTTCAGAAATTATTAACTTACTCATGATCTGCCTTATTGAGAATGCTGATTTATAACAAGGCATGATATAAATTCTTAACCAATCTCTGCTCTTCATTCTCAATTAGGGGATTTAGATTTTGCAGAAGGTTCACTGGTAAAGGCAGCTCATTCATTTCTAAATCAAGTTTTTACTTTTTTGAGGTCATTGTGTCTCTGCAGCCCCTTGTCAGCTTCCTGCTGGGTTTCTGTCCAAGAACTTAATTGTTAATGGCTCCCAGCTGTGCCACAACCAGGCTTCTTTAACTCCTTCCTTCCTGGTGGCCAAGTGGTATTCTGTGCTTGGGAAGTCAAGTCCCCACAGTGGGCTTTTCAGAGAGATGAAGAATTAATTGCCAGGTAGGAAGATTTGATTGGAGAGAGCACACATGAATCTTAACCAACCCAAAGCTGTGTCATCTGTACAACTCTGTTCCCATCTCTTGGTTGCCATGGATAAGTGAACTTTCACCTTGAATCTTGAATAACAACGTCGAAGATCTCTTTCCTTGGCCTCTGATGCATTCTTGACAGACTTTTAAGAAATCATTTGTTTATTTACACGTTACTTCCTCCTTAAGGCTGTTATTGACAGTCAGTCCCTACTGTCAATGCTTCAACCTCACCTTCACTTCCTCATCTTGCCTTGATGAGCTATGATCTTTCATGATCTTCAGATCAAACCCCCAGTGAGTCCTGCTGTCAAGCCCTATCCATGTCAGCACACCAGGCAAGCTCAGTGCATCTTAGCACCTGTGAAAGCTATCCAATTTTCTTTTAATTTCTGCACACACTCGCTGCAAAGGAGTGTCTCTAGTCAACTGGGCGGAACTGGTGTCATTCTTCATTCTGTGCTTTTTGTCACAAGAAGCTTCTTTCTATTCTTTGAGTCCTGCTAGAGATTAAGACTTTTCCACTATCTCTATTTTGTGTTCTTCAGACTCCCTTAGGAATTTGTTTGCTCTCTGCTTACTTCCTACTTCCGGTTTTCCAAGATCTGAGGAGCCCCAGCTCTTCCTACTGCTTTTGTTGCAAGTCCTCAGTCATCCAGTATCAGTCATCAAACTTCAGTGCCTTGGACGCCTCTGCACAGCGCAGGTCACTCTCCCTTGCTAACCATACCACTGATGTGGTCCCAAAACCTCAGCTCACCACAGGCTCCCTTCCCTACCCAACCCATGGCCAGAATTAATACTCCGTGATAAGTCCACAGGATCATCTACTTCAAAAATGACCAGTGAGCAGCTTATGAGTTGGCTTCTTGGATAACAAACTCCCACAAACTCCCGTGTATTTTCCTTGTGACTTTGTCCACTTAAAATTTCTTAAACTCTTCTGATGATAGCTTCCCTTGAGGGATTCTCCTGATAATGGAGGAAGGAGAGCACTAATGATTTTGTCTATGATTATTCCAGGCCCTGCATGTGGTTCTTTACAAACTTTATCTCATTTAGTTAACTAATTTATTCGTTAATTCAACCAATAGTTATCACTGACAACAACTAGCGTCTGTTATTCTGGGTTGAGCACTGGACTATAACACTCCACCATACATTTTCTCATTTTATCGGCACATCACTCTGTGGGAGTAAACACCATGAGTATCCTCCACCTTATGGAGAAGAAGTGAGGCACAGGGAAGGGAGTAAGTTCTCCAAGGTCACCCAGGTAGAGAGATTCAAGTGAAGAGAGTGTATCTCCAGGGATCATGTGCTAAGGTAACAGCCATGATCAAGACAGTCATGGTTCCTTTCATCTGGAATTTAAACTCCAAGGGGAAGAGCCCACATTACAAAATATTTACACAAACAATTATTTAATTATATTGGTGGGCTCTAAAGACCAAGAATTAGCTCCCACAATGTGAGGACCTGACCTGGTCTAGGAGTTCAGAGAGTCTTCCTCAACCTGGTGACACACAGAGACCAGGAGGATGGGAGTGAGTGGGACTTGGGTGGTGATGGGGTGATCACTTCAGGCAGAAGAAACAGCCATGGGCACAGGCTCTAAATAGCAAAATGACTGGAGCCACAAAGGATGTCAGTGAAGATCAGTACTGGCTAAATATTTGTGACAAAAGGAAAGGGAGTGGTAGGAGGTAAGGCTGGGAGGTGAGCAGAGACCATATCTTGGGGGACCTTCAGGCCAAGGCAAAGCTTTTGGTCTAAGACTTGAAGTGCAATGGGAAACTTTGGAAGATTTTTAGTGGGAAAGTGACTTAGATTTACACTTGTCCCTCAGTATCTGCAACGAATTGGTTCCAGAATCCCCCGTGGACACCAAAACCCTTGGATGCTCAAGTCTCTTACATAAAACAGCTAATGCAGCCAGCCCTCTGTGTCTGTGGGTTCCGAGTAGTTGAATTTGATTGGCGGTTGGTTGAATCCGCCAATGCGGAACCCACAGATGCAGAGGGCGGACTGTACTTTAGGTAGAATATATTAGAGACAGTTGGATGCAGGTATGGTATATCAATTAGCACATTTTAATTGACCAGTGATATTTCATCGTAATGCCTATTTTACAGACGAAGAAGCTGAAGTTCAGAGAGGCTATAGCATTGGCCTAAGCTCATGTCAAAGTCAGGATTTGAATCCAGTTCTGTCTGACACTCACGTCCATGTTGCTTCCCACTCTATCAGTCTTTCACTGTGAGCACAGTTCCTCTCTCTTTACTGAATGTAACTTGAGGCTGGGTCTTAGATCTTTCCCAGGGCTTACACCTGGTAATTAGCACACTATGAATTTTAACTCCTGTCTCTGAGGCCAGATCTAGTGTTCTTTCCACATTGCACTGTCTCTTGCTATCAGCCAACATGTTTCAAAATGATCCCTCTTTATGATGAAAATGGAAACCATTAAGTCTTAAATGACAGTACAGTCATAAATGCAATGTATGAAAATACCTGCCCAATATACCTCACAGGATTGTTAGAGGCTGAGATAATGTGCATTAAAACACTTCATAAATTGCCAAGTACTACACACACAAAAAAGTAAGGCATTACTGATGTTTGTTATACAGGAAACCAGAGTGCCATGGCAACTCATCTAGTAGGAATGAAGCCTCAACCTCAAATAACTTTGATATCAGTTGCCAAAAGAACTCCCAGATTTTAAAAAGTGTCAGTGTGTTTCAAAGATTTTTGCAAATCAGTAAGCGGGCCAAAGAGAAACAGTTGACGTCCCTGTTTCTACCGCGCTATTACGTGGTTATGGAGCAGGAGAAACAGGGTTCTGCTGGATAATGTTAGTCAGAGTTCAATTGGATCATACTCAGTATAATTACTTGTCCAAGAGAAATTGGTGTGCCCTAGAATGTCGCCTGGTGTACCATTACTTGTTTTATGAGGCAAAGGCATTTTTTTTTAAATGCACCTGAAGGTGAGAATTTATCTTTGCAATTTAAATTCTCAAGGAGAATGAAACATGGGTACACAGACCCAAATCAATAGTCATCTTTCTTCCATTAAAGGACTTTTAGAGTCTTTTATAGGATTCTATTTCTGATCATTAGCCCCTTCCTAAAGATAATTTTGGTCTCACTTGGTGTTTGTTAAATGGCAGATCATGACCCATTGATGGGTTATGAAATCAATGTAATAGTCATAAACAGTATTTTTTAAAAATGAAATAGAAGAAAGAAAATATCCAAGCATGTTGTATATAGCAAGAGTATTGTTTTAAGATGCTTTTTTTTTTTTTTTTCTCAGCCATAAACCTGTATGCCTGTGTACTGGGTCATAGTAGAAAGTGTTTCTCTAACTGTAGATCACCATCAAAAATTGTCAGCAACACACTGATCTATTGGCTTCAGGAGGAAAGTTGGTGTCTTTACACTTTTATAGGCTGGACTTGTTCAGGCCTTAGCCCAACTTCTGGATGGATTCAATGAAGACTGTACTTGCTTCAATGTCAGTATTCCCTACCTGGTTTCTAAAAGCCAAGCTGCACCGCGTGGAGAGGGAGGTGAATGGGGAACCAGCACCACCAAGTAGCTGTTTTGGAAAAGAACCCTGAACTGCTGCTCCTCTGGGGGGACTGGGGATTTTCCAAGCAATAGCTAAGAATAGAACTTTTTGAATAATACATGTAGAGGATGGACTGTGTGCTGGGCTCTGGACTTACATGTTTGCTTTATCCATTCACTAACATGTAGGTACTCACAATGTGCCCAGCCCTGTTCTCAGGGCTCTGCAGAAACTAATTCACGTAACCTCTGAGGCAGGCACTATTGGTTGGCCCCCTTCTAAAGGAGAAGACATTAAGACCTGGAGTGGATAAGGAACACACAGGAAATGCTCTGCAGTGATGTGTTCCAGCTGCTTCGGGGCTTCTCCTTGGTACCCGCCAACATGCTCACTGACAAGGGGGGTCTTACCATTGATTCTAGTTCAACTCGCCCCCCTAAGCCAAGGCACTGTTTGTGTGTGTGTGTCCAACACGAAGGCGCTCATGAGTGGGAGTGGCGGGAAAGACAATGTGTAAGGACTTTACTGACACAGCCTCGAAGAAAGCCAACTTACTGGAAGGCTAAAATGCAGCGGCTTCCTATCCGTACCCTGGCCCCTGGTCCCCTGTCCTACATCCTGGTTAAAATAATAACAATAAAAAGGTGAGCCATAAACTCCCATACACACACACACACACACACACACACACACACACAAGAGTATCAGGGAAAGATTCAAAAGGTTAAAATCCTCCACCCTGGGGCAAAACTTGAACTGCTTGGGCTGGGAGTGAAGGGAATGTGAGAAGGGGTTTGAAGAGAGGGAGGGCTCACCTGCTGTAAAGGTTTTCATGAGGCCTCCTTAAGAGCAGAAGAGTGAGGGAGGAAGAACAAAGCCTTATGATTTGGGGACAAAGGGCTCCCTAGATTGGTCAAAGTGTTTCAGCGTGTTCTACAGAAAGAAAGCAGACAGAAGGTGAAAAGCACCACGGGCTTACAGGAGGGAGAAGCTATGGGGAACAGAAGTGCAATTAGGTTCATGGATGCGATGTTTATAATGTGGATATTACCAATTTATCCCTTGCATGCAAAAGTGTTACACAGTGTCCATTAGTAGAAGCCTCGGTGTACCCGGGTAGCGTTTGCAATTACACTGTAAGGGAAATGGAAGTCCCGGAGTGAGAGCAAATGGAGGCTTTTCCCCAGGTGGGAGCAGAGAAGAGAAACCTTTGGGTCCTACAGGCAAAGAACAGAGAGCAGGGTTCCTGGAGGCCCCACATTCCATTAAGTAAGTTGGTAAAAGTTGGTTATTGTTTCCGCATGTTCCTTAGTGTCTATCCGGGGATTTTTCCAGATGACAGCAGCTCAGACCTCAGTCCTGAGAGGGTGATGGGGGGACGGGGGGGAGTGGGGTTACGGCAGGAGGAGATGGGTACCTGTGATCACCCCATCACTCAAACAAAGTCAAGCAACTGGCTGCCTTCTAGAAAGCCTTCCAAGTCATCCTGGCCGGTAGTGAATTTCCCTTTTTCTGACTCCCTTTATGTTTGTCTATCTCACAGATACAATATGTTTTCACTCCATAGGTGAGTTTATTGGGTCAGTTTTTATCGCCCACCTTAGAGGGACAGCCCCTTGGAGGCAGGGGCTGCTATTTGTTTCACAGGATCCACAGCACTTTCTGTGTCTATTAAGCCCTCAGTAAATACAGACTGATCAAATGAGATGCACGGCCTCGCCAAGCTCTGAGCTAGAGGACCTGCGCACCCCTGGAGCTGTCGTTTCTGTTGCTTTGAAAGGCCTTCTGAACTTTCTTTTCGGTCGTGCCTGTCTCAGTCTTTGGGAATATATGTGAGAAGCCACCTCTCCACCACCCCAACTCTGATCCAAGTGGAATCAGGAGCCACAATGGGCAGTTTAAACACAGAAGACGTTGTCCCCAAACACAGATGCAGCCTCCTTGATATGATCGTCGACTCACTGTAATAGGGACTCCAGCCTCCTGCTCAGAAGCCAGCTCCAGATAACTGATCTCTCAAAGGCAGGCACTTTGCCTGTTTCTTTGGAAGTGTCACGCCCAGCGTCCCTGACATGCAGGACAACCTCTCAGAAGTGTGCCTACCACAGCTTACCATGCCCACAGTGTGGAAGGAAACAAGGGGACCCTCACCAGATGTCATAATTATGTAAGGAATAAAGATCAGAGACCCTGAGGCTCCTAAGAGGCATGGTACTTCCGTATAGGCCACCCACGAGTGGCTCAGCAGTGCGGCTGAAGGCTGACATCAGTACGCCACGGACCACTTTGTTACTTAGAGGTGACCAGGCGCATTAGGGGAGAGTGCAGAGAAATGTCATCAGTTCCCCGCTTAGCGCTGCTTCATACATACTGTTCTAGGGTGAACCGTCAGCTTTAGCTCCTGCAGGTTATCTGTGTGGATAATTTATGAAGATATCTGGCTTATAAAGGGGAGGTGGATTCTGGAGGCTTCCTCTGGTTTTGTTGCTAAAAACATTAGGATAATGGCCTTAACAGAAGGGAGTGAGGGAGAGGAGGGAGGGGGAAGGAGAGAGAGAAGGGAACGTGCTGATTCACCTCCACGGAGCTTGTTAGGATCCACGCCTTCTTCTCAGACAGCGTGGGCAGGATTCCAGAGCCACAGGTTCCTCCTTTTGGGTTTGGTAGTTGAGAACAACCTGGGACCCATGGTGTTGGATGTCAGACCCCGTGCTTTCCTTACTGAGCGCAGGGCGAACAGGCTCCCTGTGTCTCCGTGAACATGAAACTCACCTTCCTGCCGTCTCGCCCCAGCTTTCTCATTGTGTGGCCCGCATGTCTGTTAGTCCTTGCTACAAGGTTAGTTTGACCATTCTTTCTTCCTTTCATTCTTTCTTCCTTTCCTTTCTTTCTTTCTTTTTGATATCTCTTTGAGATAATAATTTGATTACCTTTGTATATATACCCAGAAACAGGGTTCCTGGGTCCTGGGGTAATTCTATTTTTAATTTTGTTTGAGGAAACTCCATACCATTTTCTATAGTGGTTGCACCAGTTTACATTTCCTGCCAGCTGTTTGCTTGTTCTTTCATTCATTCAACAATGATTTTTACTGAGTATCTATTTTACTGAGTATCTATTTTGTAAGCATCATGCTGCTGGGTGCTGAGGATGCCAAGGTAAACGCCATACATCCCCTGCTCTCAAGATGCCCCCAGAAAGACAGACATGTAAGCAGATAATTTCAGCATTATCTCAGTGTATTTTTTTGCCAGGTTGCCATGGGAACATATTGCGGAGGCCCTCACCCCAGTCTGGGGAGGCGGTGGCCAGGGGAGGAGCCCAGAGCAAGCAGTGCTCGTGCAGCGGAAGGTAATTAGGCACTAGCTTGGGAACTGGTGGGAGGAAGGGGAGACTGAGAAGGAGGAAGCTCCCAGCAGTTGTCAGCGTCTGTGAAGCCTGGAAGGGAAGAAAAGCATAGCCAGCCTGGGAAAATGCAAATAGTTCAATATGGCTGGAGCGTCAAGTGTCCAAGACCGGAGAGCCAGACAGAAGCCAGATCGCGAAGGGCATTTGAAGTCATAGTGAGGAGTTTGGACTTATCCTGAGGGCCATGGGGAACCACTGAAGGGTTTAGAGTGGGGAATTGACAGGACTGATTCGCATTTTATAAGGATAGCTCCAACTGCGGCATGGGGAGCAGATTGGGACCAGACCTGAGATGGGCTGGATGGCCATCACAGTAATCCAGAGGAGAATGTCGAGGGCCTGGCCTCAGGGAGTGGCAGGGGGAGGGAGAGGAATGGTCAGACACACCAGCATGTGGGGCAGATTGGATGTGGGTGTGAGTGAGGGAGGAGCCCAGGGCGACCCCAGGGGGGTCTGAGGATGGCGTCCTGCCAGCTTCCCTGCTGGGTGGGTGAGACAGGCAATTATCACATCCCATTTTATCTTTCCCTTTGCTCACGTTTTATTATTTTTTATTTCATTTGTCCTTCTTTCATAGGAGAAAATAACATTAATTCAACTCTTGGCTGGGATATTCTTTCTAACTTTGAAAACCAATCATAGCACATAAAGATGAGGTGGGCTAGTATAAAAGTTTGAAAAAATACTATTAATTTTTTCAGAGGGAAAAAAAAAAACCTATGCCATATGCAGAAAGTTTCCAATTAGGTTAATGTACCTTCAACTGTATTAGTAATTAAGTGCTTTGGGTATTAAAATACCTAATCTCACTGCAGGCTGTTTTTGATAAATCCTTTGACATTTCCCCAGCTGCGTCGGGGAGACAGAGCAGAGGAGGCCTCGCCTGGGATGACAGAGCTCTTGGCGGCTCTGTTAGCGGCTTTACTGTGTGACCTTGGTAAGGCTGCCTTAGACCCCCAGCCTTTAGTTACCCTGTCTGTAAAATGGCAAAAACAGGAACATGGCAGCATGACTGATCCTGGAAGGAACTTCCCGGCATGAGTTTGGAGCTCAGTGGGACAGAGCTTTCCTTGGAGGTGAGGTGGGGTGGGGGGTTCATTTGGGTTTGGTTGCTATGTGATTTACTCCACTTAGGGACATGTCCATTTGTAAGTAACTGACTACCTGATATTTCTGGCTTCAATGTTTTTGGAGGGCGTAACGTAACAAGAAATTGGCAGGTAGGCAGGCAATGCGGGGCAGCCGTACAAGATGAAGGAGACTGTGGTAGCTCCCCCACGTCATCAACGACCCAGCTCCCTTCTATCTTTCCACTCTGATGTTGTCAGCATCACTTATTGCCGGAGAGGAGCTGTATGTAGCTTCCGGCATCACATCTACATCCAGCAGGAAAGGAGAAGGGCTGGTGCTGGCTTCATTTCTCCCATTTGTCAGGAAGAAAACCACTGTCCCGGAAGCAGTGCCGTGACGGCCTTGCGCTCCCATCAGCACCACTGCGCCCACTCCCAGCCCTGCCCAGGTCCTAGGAGTGAAACTAGGAAAGAACCACGGAGCTTCTCCTGCTTCCACAGTGAAAGGGGAAAGGGGAGGGGGTGGTTGGTGGGAGTAGGTGCTGAGTGACCAGATCAACAGCGTCTGTCACACCTGCTAAACAGAGCACCATCAAAAGCGGGCGAGTGGATCATCCCTCCAGAAGAAGCAGCACTGAAGGTCAGGCTGTGCAGCTGAGACTTTGCAAAGGCAGCCCCTGCTGGGGACTGTGCTTCAGGCATGGTGGGAGCTTTTGAGTAATTTCTCTGGTCCAAATTTGTGAAAATCTGGCCCACCCCAGAAGGTAAATTATACAGAAATCTGATTTCTTTAGCTAGCAGGTAGACATAGCAATGAATACAAAGCACAAGTAAAGAAGGAAAAAGAGAGAGAGATGTATCCAGGAAGGTGGGATGGGAGCCAGTTCCTGAAGAAACCTAGTTTAGCTCAGCCCCTCCAATTTATTCATCGTGGGGTATGATGGGGAGAGACTGTGCCCGGGAAAGGAAAATCAAATTGCTGATTTGTGTGATGTCCTTGAAAAAATTCTGGCCCAGCGTCTGGGGGCACAGGAGTAAAAGGTCAGCACAGCTGAATGTGTTCCCAGTTCCTGCCCTGGTCGGTCCCTCGGATGTAGAGTGATGCTCTACCGCGTTCCTGGCGAGATCGTTTTTCCTCTCACAAGAGGACGGGGAGGGTGCAAGTGTGTTTTCTCCATCAAATTTGAATAAGGGCTCAATTTTCCTTTTCAGATTATCATTTGACAGGGTTTATTGTTCATGCTTATATGCCCCAGGCTGCCTATTAGGACATTAGGGAAAATCCACCCACCACTTTTTTTTTTAACCTGGGAACAAAATATGAAGAATTAGTTTCTATCCCTAGAGGCAAGAGGCAGCTTCCAGGTCTGACCACCCACCCGCACCCCCTTCCCTCCTTGACCTCTGATCCTTGCTGCGCTTGAACTGAGCTGAGGCTGGAAAGTCTTTCGAACTACAAGCCACCTTTCCTTTAAGCCTTTACCATTACGGAAGCCTCCGTAGTCAGTAAGACCCAAAAAGAAAAAAAAATCCTTTTTGAAAGGTCAGCTTTTTAAGCAAGACAGTCACTTCTCTTCTCTCCCGTGGAAAGTCTTCCCAGGTAGGGGCCGTGTGTGTTTTTCAGATGTCCCTGTCTCGCTCAGGATCGCAGGGGTGGGGCATGTAATTCTCACGGGCTGCAGTAACGCAGGGCCTCCTGACAGAGCTCGGTGAGGAGAAGCAGGCTCCTTCACTGGTGCAAGTGAACCGGCAAGTCAATTTCAGGCCACGGAGAATCGCCAGGGAGGCTCCGACCGCAGAGCCCAGCCTTGTCTGTGTGTTTTTGCATGCATTTGTGCCACCACTAATCTGTCTGTGCGCGGTGCAATAGCCCAGTTCCTTTACTCGAATTGACTGCATCCAGAGACAAGACGTGAGCTCACACACAGTTAGGACACATTTGTGAACCGTACAGTAAGGGAAATTAAGGTTGATAAGCACCGAATGTGTTTGCACATCACACTGCTAGCGCTTGCTCCAGTGGCTCCAAGCCATACGGATCCCACTCTGAGAAGCCATTTCAGAGACACTGTGATGCCCTTCGTGACGTTTACATATCAATTTTCCAAGAGTTTCATCAACTCCTGGCAATACATTGAAGGCCCTCATCATCAGAGTTGCGAAAATCTCTTTAATGGAAAAGGTTTTGCTTCCAGGATCCTTCTATTCTTCCCAGAGAAGACACTTCTGTATCCCAGAATCAAGGGTAGGACAGGAATTCTGAAGAGATTCTCCTTATGATGGGAAAGGGGCACTGGATGCTCATCAGCCCTCCTCTTGTGATTTCCTACGTCCAGGCTGAGGAAGGAGGGCGAGGTGGGAGCACAGTGCAGAGCCTTGGCAGGGCAGCGGTCTCTCACGTAATGAGTGGGTATACTTAGCTTCTATTCCTACTGAGCCATCCTGATGTGGTCATGGTAACACGCCTGATCTCCTCCAAGAACAGCACCATCTAAGGGTCTGAGACACAGCTGATTCGGAGAAGCCTTCAGGCTAGGGGAGCAGCCTCCCTGAATTGGTTCAGGGTGGATTGTTACCCTGCTCTGTAGTGAACAGAGGGACAAGTCTCTCTCTGTAGGATTTTCCAAATTTTCTTCCAATTCTTTTGACATAATAGTGTGGTCTTGGGGATTCCTACTCCTCACTCAACGCTATGTTTTCCACCTCAGGTACTCTTTATGTTTATTTAACTCAGGGAGTTAATATTGAACTGATATATACTTTAAAGTTGGGGAAACTGAGGGCTGAGACAAAAATTTCTATTCCAGTCATTGATCAGAGTTAAAAAAGAAAGCTCATGTTTGTATTTTAGACATTTTATTCTAGTTGCTCAGTCTGTTCTGAATTAGGAACATCATTTGGGAAGATGCAACTGCCCGCAGCTCAGCTCTGGACTGATCGGCCACCTGACTATACTGCCGTACCACGAGACCCCTTTTCTGTCCTCCCTGGGCCCCATGAGAGCCCCCCTGGGTTTTCTGCCGTCAGCACGCCCACATGGGCTGTTTGCCTGGCCGCTGAGGTTTGGGCGTTAGCTTGGGGGTGAAGAGCTGTCAGAAAGATTTTCTCTTAGCAAAGAAGACAAATTTTTTAGAGGCAGTTTTACAGGGTGTTTTTCTGGTAGACACAGCTCCCTTTCCTGCCCGGTTAAGGGTAAGAGAGGTCAAAGGAATCTCTGAAAAGAGCCAAAGCAGAGCTGACCTGGAGTAAGGGTGGCCCCAGGAGCCAGCCACTGAAGGCCGTGAACCTCAGCTCCAGATCCTAGGGCCTCAAGCACGGCCAGTGTGAGAAAAGGCAATGCCTGATTCAGGAAGGCGGGCTTGGGTCTTTGAGGGTGGGAGTGCCTCAGAGAGTCGGGGCTGAATTTTAAAAATGGCATCAGCAACTGTTGGTTAAAAATAAAAAATGCAAGTGAAAGAACACCATGGCTTCACGTGTGAATGTAATGACCTAGCCAGTCCCCCTCTGCTCCGTCATCTGCTCACTCACACATGGACCTTGCTTTTCACATCTTCTTACAGCAGCTCTACCAGTCAGGTGCCCTAATCTCTGCCTCAGTTTTCTGGTCTGTACAATGTGTTTATTGCTGATTCAATGAAAAAAAATCTATATATTGATCACTGTGCCTCGTTCTAGAAGAGAAGCAGACAGTGCATGTTGGCCATTGTGATTATTTTAGTTCATATTATTTTTTAAGCCATGGGTTCTCAAACTTGGCTGCACTTTGGAATCACCCAGAGTTTTTAAAATGCTGATGCCCGGGTAGCATTCCTAAAGATTCTGACTTCTTTGATGTGGGGTGTGGCCTAGACACTAGGACTTTTTTTTAAAGCTCCCAGGGGATTATAACATGCAGGGAAGTCTGAGAACCATTGCCCTGGGGCCCCTCAGCATCCCTCCTCAGAGACTAAGTCTCACAAGGAGGCGGTCCCTTGTGCTGGGCAGAGGGCGGGGGCCTTGCGCAGCGTCCGACTAGCTGTAGATCTTGGGGAAACATTCTCTTTGCTCAAGTGTGCTCCCTGGATCAGCAGCACCTGAAATTATTTGGACGCAGGTTAAGCTTTCATGTCCCACCTCAGCCTTACTGACGCAGAGTCTGCATTTTAACAAGGTCGCCGCGTGATCTGCACACACATTCAAGTTTGAGAAAGCATGCTCCAGCTCACACTTTTTCTCTCTCTCTTTCATCTCCCCCTTGCTTTGGTTTCTTTTATTCACCATGGAAAATAGGGTTCCGAAATATCCTCTCAAAAAAGCTCCCGGTCTTTATTTCAATAATCTTCTCAGATTCAAGTCTCCTTGGAGTTCATTTTTTTCAGCTGCCAGACGTAGTTTGGGTTTTTAATACCTGTCTCCACTCATAAGCACCCACTTCATGCCTGCTGATAGATCTGTCCTGGGCCCCTTACGTAGCTTCTAAAAATATTCCTTCTAGGACTGGTGCAAATGCCCCGATCTGGCCAGCTTTGGCCAACTGTTGAGACGGGGTGGACATTTGATAGAGGATCTTTGGTCCATCACAGCTGTGAGACCAAATTTAGAGGATGATTATTATTTACTAAAAGTTCAGAAAGGAAATAAAATCCTCCATTAGAACCTAGTCATTAAGGTTAACAGTAAACCATAAAATGAATGGAATGTTGGCCCTGTGAACAGGTTCCCAAAAGAGACAATGCTAATGTTTTTAACTAAAACTGGGGAGATGGTGAGACAGGGCAGGGCTTTGGAAAGAAAGGAAGAAAGGAGAGTGAATGATTTAGAAAAGAGAATAAACTGCAACAGGAATTTAGCTTCTGTGACATTAGCCCTTCTCCCCCTCTCCTCCCTCCCTCCTTCCCTCCCTCCTCATCTACCCTGATTCAAAAAGAAAGCAATATTTCGGCAGGAGTTTTAAAAGATTCATATTGAGATAGAAATAACACAAGAATTCTATCGCTGTCTTCACTTTTTTTCCTCTCTTATTCTTCTAGAGACACAACGTCCTCTTTATGATGCTTTTATGTCTATAAACGATTTAGGGAAAGACACTGAAACCAAATCTGTAAACGTGCAAGGCTCCTGGATCGGCAGGGAGGAGGGCAGGGTGAGGGGGAGACACAAATTGCAAAGAGCAGAATAATCAGCTACAGAGGGACTTTGATCTTCTGGAGACCTAAGCTAATAGATGTTAAGTGCAGTTCAGTGGAAGTAATAACCCATGAAGAAAACAAAATCTGCAAAATGATAAAATGCCGCAGTCTACTGATCAAGGAAGACATTGGAAAATTACTATGAAAGCATCCTTAACCCAGCAGATCCAAGGTGAAGAAAGGACTCTGTCTGCCAACCAGCAGCCAGACATTCCAGGCAGACTCCGCCGTCTCCCATTCTGCGGCCAGATTAACACTGTGTGGAACCTGGTGCTTTCTCACTGAAAAGGCATGAGCTGGCACCAGCGCAGCCCTGGGCTTCAGGATCTCTCCAGCGACTCCCCCGTGAGTCAGCTCGCCCTGGCCACGTGCTCTGTGGGGGCGTTGTTACTGGTAATCAATTAGTCCAAGTAAAGAATCTTTGGGTCATCTCCAAATGAAGTGCCAGTCATTTGTGTTTTTTTATTGTTGTTGTTTTGTTTTGCTTTTTGACATCAGCGCAGAGCTAAGACAAAGTAGACATCCTTCTAGAAATTAAAATCTTACCAAGGAAACCATTTAAGCAGAAATTGGGAAATTATAGAAGTTTAAATCCAACTGAAAAAAATCCAGAAACTTTACAGACGGGAACTTCTTAGCACAATTTATTTATACAATATTTTATTATGGGTATCCATTTATTGAACAATGACTACATTACACACATTGTGTAAAGGAGGGCAGAATTAATTTAATCTGTCTATAGACTGAACTGAAATTTTTATTATCCAAAGAAAATCTAAAACTTGAAGCAGTTAGATATATTTAGTCTGAACAGATTCTTTATTATGAAGAGATTTTTTTTTTCAACCACCACCACCAAAAAATAACAACAACTAAAAGGCACCAGAGAATGTGAGTTAAAATTTAGGAAACTGGGAGAAAATGGAGAATGCATTTTAAAGCCACACCTTCCCACAGTTCGTGTAATGGCTAATTAAGCATATGGAATACATTATCTGAACCAAGTTAGAAAGGTGTTTGGCTAGGGTGGGAGAAAAGAAATGAAAATAAAGGGAAGTTACACGGTTGTAATCCAGACATGATGTGGACAAGCTCTGCTGGGCCAAGCATAGGTTCATCTTTGAAAAAATCACATTAGAACACTTAAAACCAATAATCTTGCTTATAGGATTCTTCTCATCAAGAGAAAAACTGAAGTTGGCAAACCTCAGATAACAATCCATTTGTGTCTGCAGGGAATGATTCCAGGATCCCCTTTGGATACCGAAATCCTCAGATGCACAAGTCCCTTATATAAAACGGCATGGTACTTACATATAACCTCCCATGTATTGGAAATCATCTCTAGATTACTTATAATATCTAATACAATGTAAATGCTATGTAAATAGTTGTAAATACAATGTAAATGCTATGTAAATAGTTGCTGGTGTGCAGCAAATTCAAGTTTCGCTTTGTGGAACTTTCTGGAAATTTTATTTTTCAAGTATTGTCTAACCACAGTTGGTTGAATCCATGGATGTGGAACTCAAGGTTTCACAGGACCAACTGTATACACTAGTGTCAATAGCCAAAAAGAAAAGAATAATCACAGCGCCAGTTTGTTCCAATGCGTTTAAACCCTCCGGACTGCTTCCTCGCGTCAGACAGGACTTCGGTTAGCCTCAGCATGTACCTTGATAACCACGGTGCTGCCTGTCAATGGAGATGCTGACAAAGCAACTGGCCCTTTAAAACATTTTATCTGTGGGGAAAACTGCGACTGGGCTCACGTGATGCTATAGGAACTTGGTGGAAAATGAAGCCTCCAAGCCTTCCAATAATTGTTGGAGTGTATATTTCGTGTAATATGTATATACTGGGTTTTGAAACCCCAAGTTGAATCCTTGTTTCGAAGTCCCGTGGTGTGGGCCCAGCTCCCACTGCAGACTGTCGGGTGGTTAAGGTGTGAACTCACCGCCTCGGAGTTACCAGTCCCTTCCTCAGCCCCCACGTCCTGCTGCCTCCACCGACTCCCATCCTTATCTCTTACATGCATATAACAGTTTAGACTAAGCATGCTGAGTGGATTAACTAATGATTGCAAACCACTTTGGAAACAGAAAATCACCCAAACGTGTGCAGAATTGCTAATGATTAGACAATAGACTGTCCTAAATTTTACTTTTCACTCAAAGAAACCTTTTCTTGATGATGAAAGTTGTGCCGTTAAACAAAAGACTTTTTTTCCCCCTTTTTTTACGAGAGGTTTTCACGGTATTTTCATTTAGGTTGAATTTCTGTTCTTCAGACCTTGATTTCTGCCAATTTCTATCTCCTGTGCTTTCTCTGGCACAACTGAAAGAACAAAGTTAATAACAGAGAAAGGACAAGCTTTAAAAAGCGCTGCATTTATCGTCTGTTGTAATTTTGCTATTAAATGGTCTTGGCATTTGGGAAATTCTTCTCAATCTTCCCTTCTTTTCTCTCAGAGGAAAAAAAAAAACAGAAAACATGGAATTTATACTAAAAATAATCCTTCTCCATCTTTCACTTTCTCAGTCCTCTCCCGTCTCTCATTCAGCGGGAGACCTCCTACCTCCGTAGAAAAGTACAAGATAAATGCTGAGCCTCTGTTTCCCTTTAACTTTTCTAGAAGAAACACATACTCATGCTGTTTTACACACACACACACACACACACAATTTGTGTAGAATTATTCTTCACTCTGATGTCTGCCTGTGGAACAGATTGAAGATTTTACCATCCAAAACCCACAAAGAGAAAACTCCTACTGTGGTCTTCAGAATTTTCATTCAGTTGGTTTGCCTGCCAAGCCCAGTGACCAGGACCACCGCTCCTGATGGTGGCGAGCATATGGTACTGCTGCGAATAGTTTTGCTCTCGCTGCTGTGAAATCCCACGCCCTCCCACAGAATGTGTTTGGAGGAGCAAATGGTAAGTGTCGCTCTTCAGCACAGCTCTGTCCCTGCCTAGGGAACCCATTCCTTTAAACAACAAACGGAGAATGAACTGCAGCCCCCCGCGGGCCCCGGTTCAGCACGCAGCCTCGGGATGAACGTACCTGTGGCTGGGCCACTGTCCCTTCTCCCCAGGAAGGGGAGAGTAGCCTTTATGCCTCCCGGATTTCCCAGGATCCATGAATGGTAAACCGGCCACCTATCATTTCTGGTTTGGTTTTTTTTTTTCCTTTTCATCTTCCTCTTCTTCCTTCTTCTTCTTAAAAAGAAAAAAATCCCAAAGTGGAATGCGATCCCTAAGTTAAACTGGGCTGTGGAAGGAGCACTGGACTCGCAGCTAGAACACCCGGAGCATCACACGTTAACCAGCCTCGCCACCTTGGGCAGATGCCTCCTGTGACCCTTTTGTGAGTCAGGTGGCATGGGGCCCTCGTGCCCCTTCCAGTTCAGAGATTATATGTATTTATCAAATCCAACCCCAACCCACTCCTGACCTCATCTCTCCGAAAGCCTCTTTCTAAGCCACTCAAAAGATGGCTGTCTTTCACTTGATGATACAGCTTTCAGGAACCTACCTGGTTGCTTGTTTCTGGGATTATGCACCTCCAAAGTCAAGTGCTTCTTCTGTATGTTTAGCAAAATTCTCTCCCACTATAACATAAGGTCACTTTTTTTCTCCTTCTGTTTGCCATGAAGACAGAGAACAACTCTTTAGATCTTGCATATAATAACTTTCCTTATTTGCACTGACTCTTACAAGGCCATTCTTCCCTGCCATGACCCTTCAGATGTGGATCCTAATGCTCTTATGGGCTCTTCTGCTCCACTCCCTCCCCCTCCTCCTGTCCCACTCACCACTCTCCTGCTTTGTCAACAGAGGCATGTGTGTGCCCGGTGAGTGGCTGACGGGCTGTTTGGAGGCCTAGGAGAGATTCCGTGTGTGCCACGTTCACTGGTGTGCGATGGGAGGGCAGGAGAGGGAGCAGACATTCCTCAGCTGCTGAAGAGGGCTGTGGGGACTGAAGTCAGAGCTGTGCTTCAGTGGAGGATGAGGACTTGCCCAGATGGGAAGCCTCGAGTACAGAGGCACTTGTACATCTATTTATCTTGAATCTCAATGATGCTGCTTGTGAGTGAGCTATTCAGATGAAGAGGGAAACCCACAGAGAAGGAAAAATCACAGGTTGGAGTGATTATGTACAGGAGGAAAGGCCCTCGGAGAAATCCAGTGGGAGAGGAAGGAGTGAATAAAATTAAGAATGATTAATGGCAGATCTCTGACGGTTCCACTGGATCCAAAGGACCAGGGCAACACAGAGTTAGAAACACTTGATCTAGGAAAGGAACATGAGTGTGGAGGAAAATGCCTCATTCTACAGATGTCGACAGGCTCTGAGGCTGGGGAAGAATCCCTCAGGAGTAGAAAGGAGCTGTCCCTCCCCCACACACCAGGTACCATAACTGCCATGGCAGCTTCTCCTGGTACTTGCGGAAAATTCCATCCACCTGCATTCCAGCAGGCCAAGTAGAATAACTGCGGCAATAAGATGAGGGTGAATCTAGAAAAAAATAGATTTCAGTTTTTAAGAGCATTTAATTTAGGGACACAGGCACCCTCCTCCTGATTGTGCCCTTAAAAGGGCTATAAAGGGTGTGTGTGTGTGTGTGTGTGTACTGCTCCAAGTATCTGCCTAAGAGTCAGAACACAGATTAGATTTTTGGTTGCAACAGACCTAGCTTTGCTGTCCTTCTAGTCCAGTCCTTCCCACTTCCCACCTCCCCCACATCAAGTTTAGAATTGCAATAATGTTTAAAGCTACTTATAATGGGAATAAATAATATTTATCATTTATGACCCTCTTAATATGTGCCAGCATCCTGGTCAGCTATTTACATGCATTTTCTCACTTAATCCTCACAACAATATATGAGGTAATCACAAATATTTCTATAGTGATTTTTAAATGTGAGACAGCAGTACTTTATCTATCTATCTATCTATCTATCTATCTATCCATCTATCTATAAACTTAATTAAGTATAGCTATTGTATTTTTTTATGGGACATATGAGGACACTGAGGCACAAAGATGTAAATAACCTACCAACAAGGTCTAAAAATGTCAGAGTCAAGATTCAAAACTCATGTCTGACTTATCTCATTAGACTGTAGGTCCACGAGGGCAGTAATTAGACATGGTTTGCTAACTGTCAAATCCTCAAAGCCTAGAACACAGTAGACACTCAACAAACACTCATATGGGGTGAATGATTAAATACGGAGCCTACAACATTAACCTCTGTGCAATACCAGGGCTTGGGCAAAACTCTCTCCCCTGAAATCAAGGGAATCAAAACTAGACAAACAATAACACTAGAAAGAGGATCATTTATTCAACCAATACTTACCAAGCTCCCACTGCGTGTCAGGCCTAGCCTAGGTGCAAATGGGCACCTTCTTTCTTGAGAGGGAAACAGCACATGACTGGCTCGGTATCTCCCAACACCCAGGCAGATTTGCCTGCAACTTTCCTCCACAGCCTCCCTGCCCTTGCACAGCTAATACAGTGGACCCAGCAACATGGGGAGGGCAGGTCTGATCCCATGCAAGCAGCTCTAAGCCATATTTCACTTGTTTTCCATCAGTCTCAGGTTTGAAGGACCCTCCGGGGATAATGACTCAGGGTTGGGGAGCGCATGGGGGCTGCATGTGGCAAATCGCAGAGGGAGGGACTGCAAATTGGAAGCATTTTATTGTTTTCTCCTTTTTTACTTTGAAAACTTTCCAAAAAGAGAGATCTATTTGAGTGGTTTGCAAAATCCACCTTAAGGTCAGCTCTAATGAAGTTGGGACCTGGCAGCTGGCTGATTTCAGCGTTGTTACGCGGCTGCCAGGGTGCAGCGAGTGCCCACCTTCCACGGGAGCTGTTCTTGGACTGCCCACACAGCTCCCTGGCCTCCCAGACCAACTGGGCCTCCAGGACATGAGCAGCGGGTCAGTGCCAAAGAGGAAAACCTGCCCTATACTTTGGCAGAAACTGACTGATGCAAGAGTTTGGAATTTCATTTTTTGGTAAATTTCAGGAAAACGCATATGCCCATTGTGTCACATAGTAGGTACTCAATCAACCTATTTCTCTTCATTTCTCTAATCAGAAAATGATCTTAGCAACAGAATTGGGTCAACACAGTGCCTGGCACATAGCAGGCTTTCAGTAAATTTTCATACAATGAAAAAGCGTATATGAAAAAACGGAGAAAATGAGAACTCAAGGGACTCAGTTTCTGGACCCTGGATTTTCTATTAACTAGTAAGGTAAAAATACGGAAATTATCTCTGTGGGTTGTAGTTGTTTCCTCTTCAAAATAAAGAGATTAAATGAAATGAGTTCTAAAATTCCATACTGTTCTTAGAGTTCACAATCGAAATTTTGCACCAAAGCAGCATTTTGCATAATAGAGAGAACAGAAGACAAAGCCCTGAGTCCACAGACAGGACTTGATTCCAGGCTCTACCGCTGACCAGCCATGAAAGCTTAAGCATTTAACCCAACATCCCCAAGCCTCCATTTCTTCATCTGCACTATAGAGTTGTTGAAACGCATTTTGTAGGATTGCAGGAAGATAAGGAGATAGTAAGTCAGTTCCTTGGGTAGAGAAGGCTTTAAATAAATGAGAATTAAAAATAAAAGCCGCTCAAATTTAACTTCATTCTTGTTTGTTTGTACAAAAGCACAATGGCCGTTTGGCAGAAATTGCAGAGCCCTGATGCTCCACCACTTCCTGTATCTGTGCTGTGACACGTGACTCTGCAGTGCTCCCCACAGGCCTCGACTCAGCTTGGCTGGGTGACTGGCGCGTACGGTGTAAGCAGATGTGATGCAAGCAGACATTTGGAAAGCAATTGGATTCAGTCTCCTGTGATTCTGCTGTTACCATGAGAAGCACTTGCCTCAGCTTACCCACAGATCCTAAGAAGAGGAGAAGCGACACGTGGAACAGAGGCACCCCAGCCATGACCAGTCTAGACAAGCCGAATACCAGTCAGTTCAATCCTCAAAAGCTAAATAAGTGATTGTTTCAAGCCCCTGAAATGTGGACTGAATCGTTACGTAGTAGTTTTATGTCACTAGCTAACTGATACACCATTGGTTTAAAACGGAGGACAGGAGTTGTAGATTGGATTGTTTTAACTTAAGATTGGAGTTCCTTAGTGAAATTTGCAAACATATTTACTTTCCCATGTTTGGTGAGCCTTCAGATACACTTTTGGGTAGACTTTTGAGAGGAGAAGGAAGAAAAGTTTGCTAGAATTATCTTTTTTTAGTTCAAATGATAACTTTAATGGTGTCTAGGGCATTTTAAATTACTGCAGTATTTATGTCTGAAAACTTGCTATTAGGTCTAAGTATTCTAGCTTTAATTTTAGATTTGGAAATTTTAAGCAGGGTGGGGCTTACTATGTAATAAGTCCAAATCTGATTACAGATTATGTCTGCATATTGCTTACTATCATTTTCTTTTCATAAAATCCAGATATTTTAGTAACAGTTTTATTCAGATTCATGAGGATTTAAAAATACAGTGTCAAAAATGGTCCTTGATGGGTCAACAGAGCCCTCTGCTCACCAGGTGAGACACATCTCTTAGAAGGAAGGACTCTGGCAGAAACCAATCACCTCCGAACCAACATAATCACTTAAATAAATTAGCATGCAAGTCTATAAAACAGAAACCATGTTCTTCTGGGCATTAAGACTGACACTCGCTGGTAAGTCTTTTCAGGGTAGGGACAGGAGCAAATGCCCGCAAAACTGGCCATATGACTGTTGGACTGGCAGAAGATGAATGCTGTTGTGGAAGAATGGCAGTTGCTTCTCATTACTCAGGATCCAGACCAAATGTTACCCCACCAGGAGGAAGGCATTCCTTTCCCATTTGTGTTCCCCTGGGACCTCTCAGGTCTGTTTCTATGTCTGACTCTGCCTGACTGCTACTAAGCTGTCAGCCCCTCAAAGACACAAGACCTGTCATATTTATTGTCCATCCCCTATGCCTAGCAAGACATGTCCATCCCCTATGCCTTATACGTACTGTGAGCCTTGTAAGCTTTTGTTCAGTGAATGAATGCTACTGCTGCTCCAATTTATAAACGAGGAAGATGAAAATTAGAGACATTAATTGATTAGAAATCACGCAGCTGGATGAAGCTGGAAAATAAATTTGAACTCAGCTCCGGTGAACCCAGTCTGTTTCCACTCTACGATGCTTGAATCAGGGTTCTGGTGGCAATAAACAAAACAGTCCATGTAAAGCACACGGCACACTAACAGGTGCTGAATAAATGTTACTTACCTTTCTTGAGTCTTATTCTGGTGCCAGAGATCCCACCATTGGAGATTCATCTCTCTTTTCCTGAATACTTTTTTTCTTAGAAATCATCAACTTATTGCTGGTTGAGGGAGATGGAAAACAAACCAAATATCCTAAAGGAGTAATGGCTAGTTTATGACATCAAGTATCAATTGAACTACTATTCAGTCATTAAGAGTCACATATATAAGGAGAGTTTAAAATAACATGGAAACACATTCAACAATGATTTTTGGGTTTTTTTTTATTTTTTGGAAAGCATCACCTAATTTCTTTTTTAATATATGCAATATATTTGCAGTTCCTATCACAGTACTTTCAAAACTAAAAAAATAAGTTATTGAGAAAAGAATGGAAGGAAATAGTAGAAGCAGGTTGGCAGTATTTGTCTTTAGACAGTAAGATTGAGGATAATTTTTGCCATCTTTCCACTTTCCTGAAAGTTTCAAGTTTCAAAAAATGAGCACATCTTCCTTTTCTATCCAAAGGCTTTCCCAATGGCCTCCATAATGCATTTTCTGCTTCCCAAATTGTCTTTGGGAGAAGGACCACTGTCACCATTTTGCCCCTACTTTGTCCATGTTTCTGTATTTCTCTTCTACAATCCTGTATTGAACTTAATGGTTTCCATATTGATTTCTTCTGTTACCTGACTGAGTTTACCAAGAGCAGGGGTTGTCTGATTCCTCTACGTCTCTCCGGTACCTGGCCAGCACACAGTCCACAGTAGGCTCATAAATTTTGTTTAAATGTATGTTTCTCATGACTGAATTAATCACTGCCGCCATGACCTCCATGAAAAGGAAGAGTAGGAAACGTGTATGTGTATACGTGTGTACTTCGACAGAATCAAAGCTTGCAAACACTGTACTCCATGTTTTCACATGCCTTACTTCAGCTTTGCACACTTACAAATTAGAAAATAAAACTGAAAATGCAGTTGAGTTTTTTTTTTACCCCGCATTGCCTTTTCTGAATAATGATGAATAGCACTCAACATGCATGCTTTTCTGACACGAAATCTGTAAATCCTCTAAATACAGGCAAAAATGTATGGAAATTATATCAAATCTAATTTTAAGTGTATTTTTTTAAAATGAGAATGTGTAATATTTAGCTGCATGAGCAGAACAAATAATACAATTAGTGTTTATTCTTCGACTGCTCTTTGACGGAACAACTCAGTTAAAACGTGCACGCAACACAAAAACACGGCGCTTCCCAGTCACTGCTCCAAGTTTCCTATGTTAAACAAAGACAGACCAATCTTAAACCTTTTGATAAATACGATGCTTGTGGTAACTGCAGCATTCACTTCGTATCCCATTTCTCCAAGTTCCTGTCAGCCAGATGTCACTTGCAATGCAAACACCAGAAAAATATGAAATAATAATTTCATACATCATCTTATGTGTGCATGAGCCGGTCAAACATTCAATACAAATTCAAGCTGCTACTACACACAGAGCAAATATCATCCAAATAATATTTAAAATGATTGAAAGGCTTTTGATTTGGAAGTGTATTCTCTTAAGCTAAGTGGTCCCCAAGACCATCTAGAAAATTCAATTGTTTCATCTTTAAAATGTTTTCTGCCCAAAATTATATCAAACCCTAATGTCTCAATAGAAACACATGGCATTGGATTGCTGACTGGGCGCCTGATGTCAAGGAAAAATCTAATTTCACAATGGCATTTCCTCATACTGTCTCACCAAAATACAAAATTGATAAAAATTTTAATGGATAATTTTCAGAAGCAGAATGTTCACCACTGGGAAAAATTGGAAGGAAAACTTAGCATAGGAGACGCAAAGTGATGGAAGGGATTGACTATAAATACAGATATACAATGCTATATAAAAAGCATTCTTAAAAGCTTTTTCTTATCGAAAACAGAACTTCGACTTTGAAAAGGCCCTTACTATCAAAGTATAAGCTTTTTTGTGTCCATTTCTAAATTTCTCTTTCCAAATCTTTTCTATTTTGAAAAGTGTCATAGGAAAAAAAATCATACCGTAAGCTATAGTATTAGATATCCATTTGCAGTGTTGATTTGTATTTTTGATGTTAGCTATAAAAATGGGCATGAGTACCACCTGCGTCAATTAAGAGATAAGAGAGGACAGCATCAGAATCAGCCCTGTGTCTTTCCACCAAGGCCCTAAGCATCTTCTCTTTCTGCTTGCTGTTTGAGTGTGAATTTCCCTGCCTGTCTGGAGGGGAAAATGTTCAATTCCCTTTGTTTCAACGAGGGAACTCGATGCTACGCAGAAAGCATGTTTCAGAAGCAGACAGGTCTTCATACTGGCTGTGTGACTTCAGCGTGTCCCTCACCATCTTCGAGCCTCAGTGTTCTCATCTGAAAAGAGAGAGAGCAATTGCTAGCTTACTGTTTTCTTGTGATGTTAGGGGTAATCCTTACAAAGCATCTGACGAAAAGCTCAGCACAAAGAAAGAACTCAAATGTTATTTTATGATGGTTCTGATTTCATTGAGCTTCTAACACTTACTTTCTTGGATTCTGCCTTTAAAAATATATATATATATATCTCTTTTGGTCATCTTCTTCACACAGGCTGGAAGGCGGGCAGGATTTACATAAAGTGCTGAGGGAGGGAAGGGGTGTCCTTCTCAACAGAGAGATTTGCCAAGGTCACCCTGGTATCTGTGAGGTGAGAAATGTGACATCCAAACCACTGTCAAACCCTGAAAATCACTGAGGAACCTGGAGCCAGGGACTCAGGGTGCTGGGGACACCACACAGAAGAAGGTGTTGGTCTCTTACAAGGAGGAATCTTGCATCTTGGGGACACCGAGGATGGTCATCAATTACCCTCACTCAGCATCCCACCTCCCTACCACCTAGGGTCTCTACAGCCAACCTCAAGATTTCAAAGCAGAATCAACTGTAACACAATGTTCCTGTTTAAAATCTTGAAACTGACTAGTCACACATTCAGGATTTTCCCATCACCCCCACATTTTCCTCCCTCCCCTCTCATTCACGTTCCCCACTGCATTATATTTCCCTGTAAGGGCAGGCTCTGGCTCTTAAATTAGCCTTCTATGCATCCTTTCTTCTCTGTATCCCTAACACAGGGCTCTGGACTAGGGAGATCATTAATAAACTCCTAGTTTTTAAAATTGAAGTTAGCTCTTGAGGCAGCTTATCTAACTGAATAAAAGCTGGCTCTGTTTATTAGTCTGGAGGAGGAGACTGTATGGTGTAGTTGCTGATAGCATATAATTTAAAATCAAACAGACCCAGAACATTATCCCCACTCCTTTGCCTTTACCTGCCATCTTGGACCAATTTCTTAATGTCTCTGAGTCTTAGCTTCCTCGAGTATAAAACGGAAATAATAATTCCTACTTTTTAGGATTATTCCAATTAGATTTGCCAGCTAAAATACAAGACCTCCTCTTGAATATGAATTTCAGCTGGACAACAAAATATTGTTTAGTATAAGTATACCCCAAATGCTGCATGGGACATACTTATGCTGCAAAATGTTTGTTACTTTTCTGAAATTCAAATGTGACTAGATGTTAACAAGATTTTAATTTGCCAACTATAGCACCTCTAATTATAAGACTCAGTGAAACAATACATCTTAAAATGAAGCAACTAGCTTCATGCCTATGGAAGGTGGGTATTCATCGAGTGTTACCTCATTTCCTTCTTCCCTCACGGGGCTGTTGTGCATGAAATGCCTGGCACACAGGACCAGCTCAATACGTTTGTGTGAGCTTTGCTTCTCGAGGCTCTGCCTCCAAAGAATGTGCTTTATGCCTTCGACAGAGGAAAGCCTCGCCTGCTTGTAGGGCTTGTCTCCTGGTGGCCCCTTTCTCCTTCCCAGCACCTGCTGACCTCCCCGAGTCCAGACCTTGTGAAGCAGCCCCATGAAAAGGGCAAAGTTGAAGGGACAAAGCTGTTGAGCCAGGTCCCTCTCAATTTAAGGCAACTTGATCTTTGAAAATCTGAATTTACCATGGAAGGTGTTAGAAATTCTTTACATTGTGAGCCCTCTGAAGAGTTCCCCAATGAAATTATCAAGAAGGACGTGATTTACAAAAACACAGAAATAGATAACCTGTCCAGCGAAAAATCTGCTACCCAAAGTGTGCTCTCAGGGTGTTGCTAATGGCTCTATAAAACCCTTCCTTGCTTCCACAGCACCCCTCACCCTGCAAGACAGCTTTTCTGGACACTGTGATTCATAAGGATAGAAAGGCTTTCTTCTGTGACTACTGCCAAATGCCCTCCTGGGATGTCTAGGCGAGAATTCTGCCATCTGCAAAAGATACGGCAAGGGTTTTAAGGACACTTTTTGTTTTCTTTACAAGTCCAGTGTTGTTGCTCTCTGGGAGACCAGAGATAGCCTGCCGGATATGATTCAACGGAAAGTCTTTGTATGAGAAAATGGCTCTTTTAGCGTGGTCTATCTGAGGATCAGCACATTTGGAGTCTGTCTGACCCACGTTCCCAGACCTACAGCCGGCTCTGCGGGACCAGGGGCAGCCGTCAGCATACCAGGGGAAGCTCTCTTCTGCCCGAGTCCTGGGAAGGGAACACCCCCATGTCTGGAAAATAACTGAACCTAATACCTTTGACTGTTTCTAGATCACACATCAGCTCTTCCCCCAGGAATCCAGCCTTTGGCTGACAGCAGAAGGCAGGTACCGTCCACTTCCTTGAGCTCACATTGTCATGTAAACAGGCGGCCACCATCCTCAGCACCAGCTGCAGCTTCTGGGTGGTCCTGTAGGAAGTTCCAAGCGGATTGCAGCGCAGTCCCCTAGGCTGGTGGTCACACAGCTCGCGTAAACATCTGTGGGAGAGAGCAAAGGCGTGTGTGTCCTCCAAGCTCCGAGCTCGGGTGGAAATATCAAAGTAAAATCTGACTTCCCAAACTTAAAAAACAAAGCTGAACCAGACAAAAACACAGAGGTGAATATGAGTGGGTGTTTCTGGCAGGCAGACTCTCAATATGAAAACTTGGGGGCTCTGCTTCCCCCTTACTCTTGGGCACATGGAAGTGAGGCTTCATAAATGTGTGCTAATTGATCAGTATTGTTGCGTACTAATGTAGGACCTTCCCTCAGGAAGGTCAAATGGAGGATCGCTAGGGTGGAACCCCACCTCTGCCACTTATGAGCTGTTTAACTAGTCACTTAACCCCTCCGTGTTCTTGAGAGAATATACATGAATTACTACATGCACATTTAGAACACTGCCTTGTATAGAGTAAGCCCTAAAGAAGTATTATCTGTTAGCAATATAATTAAAATGACTTTAATAACCATGCTCTATATTTGTATAGTGTTCCATAGTTATAAAGTACTTTCGCCTCTCTTCTGGTGGGTCTGTGGTGGAGGTGAGGTGGAGTGAGGCTGAGAAATCTCCATTTTTTTGTAATGGGAGGAGGCAGAAACAGGAGTAATCAGATGGCGAGGCTGTTCCAGATAGAAAGGGGGGTACACGTGACGTAAGAGGCAGAAGAGGCAAGTTCCATAAAGGAGACACTGAGATGGTTGTCGGGTTGGAACTCAGAATTCACAGCAGCCTCGGGGTGCGGACAGTGAGGGGACAGAAATTGATGGAAATTAAAAGAAACATTTATAAGGAACTTCCAAATAACAATCAGGACTTTAAATGTGATTCAGGAAACAACTAAGGTGATAAGTAAACTGTTTAGCATTTTGAGAGAAACTTAATTTGCCTGACCTTACACCTCACTCCAAGTCAATTACAGATGAGGGTTTAGAAGGTGAATGTATAAAAAACTAAAAAGCATAGAACAATCAGAAGAAAAGAAAATTGACAATTATCAAACATTTGGGGGAGGTTTAATTTTCTAAGCTTAGAATCAATAGAAAAAAGTGTTTTTTTGAATGTTCACACTTTCATTGTGGTACTCATAGACCAAATCAGATAAGTCAGTTTTAGGGCATAAAAGTAGCACTTCCAATAGAAGCTCGTTGTTTTTCTAAGTTTCATCTTTCCATCAAGACCCTCAGGCAGGGGTGACATAACCTGTGGTGCCCAATGAAAAATGAAAATGTGGAGAACTTTCCTCAAAAAACAGAAAGCAAATAACATTAAACATACTAAATTATAATTTTTTCTTTCTCTTGTGGTCTCTCCTTTGAATTGTCATGTCTTTTATCTTCTATTTAATGTCATTCTAAGTAAACAAAAATTTTCAATTATTAGTATGAATTTTACTGTTCACCTTTATATTGTGCAATGCAGTTGTAAACGTAAATACGAAAGCATTTAAATTGTATACAGAATGACTGAAATTGCACAATTTGTGTTTTGTAGTGTGTACATGCATATATGTTTTGGTATGAAAACAGTGGAAATGGTGCCCAAAACTAGCTCAACTCTTTTTATCACACTTCTTTATACACACACATTCACCAACACGCTGCTTTCAGTCTGATGAACAGGGAAGGGCTGAAAAAAAAAACAACTATGGATTGCCCTATGGCTCCCTTTCCTTCTGTGTCCTCACTTCCAGCTCAAGTGCTTGGCAAACACAGGACGTATCGTGAGTAAGAAAGGGTACAGGGTCGTTCCTTGATTGTTCGCATTTCTTACTACACCATGCCTCTTTCTGTGTTCGATGTTTAAAATAAATTCTAGTGAAGTGGAAAACTTGGCTTCTAAGGCGTATCAGCATCCCCTCTCCTTCACTTACAGTCATGGTGCCGCATGTTGGCCTTGTACTTGCTTTGAGTCTCTCTTAACCACCCCCCCCATATTGTGAGTCCACCAGAACTCTGCGCACACAGGACAAACTGAACTCTGTGTGCGAGTGCGGCTGGAGGACAGACGGACGTACGCTGCACGTACATTCCCTGTTCATGGCCATGCTCCAGTCTCCCTTAGGGCTCCACTTAGAAAACACATTCAAAGATCAAATTATTAAGAATTTCAAGATAGTGACAGCAGAGAATTATACCAAGCGTGAGGTCCCACAAGATTGCACAGGTCACACACCCGTGAAGCCAGCCACATCTTTAAGTAAAGTTCTGCTGTGTCTCAGTTTCAGTCGTTGTGCCGTCTTTGGAACACCTGCAGTGCTATTGTCCAAACAGTGTTACATGGTGGCTTCTATCCTTCAAGCCTATAGCATCTCTTTTAGACTCGTCCCAAGTCCTTAGGAAAGAAGAGCTCTATTTTACAAGATTTTGCATCTTCAGTAAATTGCAGAGTGCTGTGTATCCAGCAGGTGCTTGTTGTGGATGTTGATGGTGGTGGGCGCCCCACAGGGTGTGACTCACGGAATCCTCGAAACTGTGAGTTAGTAATGTTTGTTATTCTATTCCTGCCCATTAAATCCCTTACTATGAAATAACATAAAAGGAAGGTGCCCTGGCTGTCACTTCTGATGTCTGTTTTTAACCTGTCATGTCTTGAAGAATTGCCAGGAATTCACCCTTCTCATATGGGTAAAGTTCCCAGCTCTTTCCCAGTCCCTGAATACTAGCAGAAGATGTGGAGATGGAAGACCTAGAGGTGTGTAGGTCCCCATCCCATCTCAGTCCGAAAACTTACAGAGTGTTTCAACCACCTCCAAGTCTAATCACTCTGAAGACTCAGTACAGGTAACCATTGCCAAGATCCTGGACAATGAAATCTCTGTGTGTGTAAGATACAGATTCTAGGCAAACAAATACTAACCCTCACTGGAGACATAGAGAAACGACACAGTGACTTTAGAATACACACACATGAACCAGCTCACCATGGTGGAAAAAAGACATTCTTTGATAAAGAAGACAACTGAGGCAAAATGTCTGACACATTACTTACCTTTAACCCCTTAAATCTGGGACTGTAGCAAGTCCTAAACCAGCCAAGTAAGGTGGCACTAGAGAATTCTGGGGATATAGGTTAAATGGATCTCTAGTAGTTTCCCAAGTGGTCCCCAAAGGGGAGCGTCCAAAGTGTTTGCAGTTTGCTTTCTAGGACCTGGAATCTATCTAGTAATGAGCGTGAAAGCCAGCAAAGCCAAAACGTCTAGCACACCACGGGGACGAGCACGGGGCCGGGCAAAGGAAGCCAAACCGAGAGGACTGAGATCCAGGTGTGTTTGGACACAGATGTGCAGGGGACAGCAAAGGGACATAGAGCAGATGGTTTAGAACAGCTGCTGGTGAGTCAGTGGCTCAGTGAACTTAAAGGCACTGAGTCTCGTCACCTGGACCCCTGGCCACGGATGTGCCAGTGCGATGGCTGTCCTTTTGCTGGGACAGCACACCCCGTGGGGTAAGCAGGGACTTATGGAAGGACAAAAAAAGTCAGGAGAAGCCATCCCTGTCCTCACTCACCATGAGTATCAGAGGAGGAAACCCCAGGGGACTAAACCAAATACTAAGAATAAATTTGGAAAAAGGCAAAAAAAAAAAAAAAAATGACTGAGGGAAGGAAGGAACAAAAGATGGACGAGACAAAAGAAAATGACTATAGTCATCCTGGTGGCCCTTTGTATCCACAGGTTTCTCACCTGCAGATTCAGCCAACTGTGGATTGAAGATATAACATAGCGGGAGAATATTCCAGAAAGTTCCAAAAAGTAAGACTTGAATTTGCTGTGCTGGCAACTACTTACATAGCATTTACATTGCATTAGGTATTATAAGTAAACCAGAGATGATTTAAAGTATATAGGAGGATGTGTGTGGGTTATGTGCAAATACTACACCAGTCCGTATAAGGGACTTGAATAACTGCAGGTTTTGGTGTCTGTGGGGGTCCTGGAACCAGTCCCCTGTGGATACCAAGGGATGACTATATATTTGTGAAAGCCCCTGGCCTTGCACAAGGTCCGATATATAGTAGTAATGTTATTTCAAGTCAGTAAGATTAGAGAAATTAGAAAGGAAGAAAATAAACTATGACTTAGTTTAGACTAGTGCAATTTTTCTCTTCAACCCCTGGCCACTAAAACTGTCACAATTTACCCCATGATGAGAAACTCAAAAGACAAACGCTTAATTGAAATGGGCTGACACCTTTCCTGAGGGTACTCGTCTTCTGACTACGAAGGAGAGAAAGAAGGAAAGATGGAGAATGAAGGAGGAGAGAATGGATAGCTCACCAATCTATTTCCAATCAAAAAGAGCTTGAGTTGTTGCAGGGCAGCCTCTGAGGTGCAGTTGCCAAAGAAAATACAGAGAAGTTTACTCGCTATGATCCACAGAGACTTGGTGATGCTGAAAGGCCAGCTCACAAAGGTAAGAAAGATCTTCTTAGGAAAGCATCTCTGAAGGGCCATGGTTTCTACGTTCATCAGGAGTCCCTGAAAACCTAGGAATTCGGAGGTAGTCAGAATTGATTTAATCCTTTTTACTATAAATCTCATTTCTGCAAATGATTAACAGAGCCAGAGACGTAAATGGTAAAGTCTCGATCAGGGAAAAATGCTGTCAGCGTATCATCTAGACAGATTAGAAAATGAAGGCTCAGGTTTCTGTGAAGGAAGACTAATGACATTAAGTCAAGATGAAACAGACAGGAGCATCGCACAGGCTCAGAAATCATAAACCATGAGCTCCCCCTGACAGAAGACCCTCATCAACTTTCTGAACTGGAAAATGATCAGGAGTTTAGGCTCAGAGTATTTTCTTAGGCCTCATTTAGAGTCCCTGGCTTGTTTGGGTTTGTTCCGAAGTCTGGGAATTGCTCTGCCAAGGTTCTGACATTTGTATTAAAGTGAGATCCTTCTGCCGACAACTTTCAGTGCAATCAATTGCCCACTCGGAGACAAGAAGAGGAGGGTTTGGCTTGCTAAAACAATAAATAAACATTTAAGATACTTCCATACTGTGCAACCATCTGATTTTCAAAGTGTCACAGTCCCGCTGCCTTTCAGAAAGAAGGCAGAGCTGTTATCCTGAAACCAGTGGTGGCTGAGACCTACATCCTTTGTTTAAGTTAAGATCAAATAGTGAAGCAAGTATATAAATTCCTGCCAAATAAAGCTAAAGCAGGCCTTCTGCTGTGTTTGGTAGTGGGAACAAACCGGTACATCTGCTTCACATGTGGTGTATCACTTGATTACTTAAAGTGTGTCTCCCCTGAAACACACATGCACACGTGCGCACATGTGCACACACGCACACTTGCCTCCATTTTTTACAATAAGCCAGCAGAACAGCTTCAATTCTAAACAGTTTGCTACGATTTCTCCATGATTCGATAGAATGCATCTTTTGTGTTCTAATGCAGTGTCCTTAAGATGATCCACCCTCTTTCAGTGACATACATGATTAATTAGAAATTGCTCCCATCATCTTAAAACTTGAGAGTCCTTGCGAACTAACTGCGAGTCTTTCTTATGCAGGGAGCCCGGGAATCCCTGACATTCAATGTCCCCGTGGCTAGGCCAGGAGTGGTCTCCAAGCATCCCAACACACCACTGATTTTTTTAATGAAAAATAGTCCTATTAATCTAAAATTCAAGATAAAATCTTTATCCAATTTCAGAGTTGGAATGGTTATGTGAAAAGTATTTTCCCTTCCTCCACTCCCTAAACCCCCTTATTATGGCTACAACATAGAAGATTAAAATATTCTATTCCTCATCTCAAATTTTCAAAATACGCAGTAGATGGGTAGTTAGGTGGGTAACTGTGCAATTCTAATGTTTCTGACTTAAAATTTTAAGGTCATTGTCTCCCTTCTGACACCTTTTACTACATCAACATCCCATTATATCATTATAGACTCATGAAGCAATGTACTTTTACATTTTGCGGGATAATGACTCTTTTGTGTTTCAGTTTTTATCATAATATAAATCTTGAACTGTCATTTGCATATCTTTTGTTTAGGAAAAGAGACCCCTATTTAAGACTTTGTCATTTTAATACATAGGCTTTAAAGTAGGTTTTTTTTTTTAAAGAAATGCACCAAAATATTCCAATTTATTCTTCAGCTGAATAACTGAATCTGATTCTACCTCTGCTGCTGGGTCAATAAATTAGCAAGTGTCCTGAACAATACATTTCCAACAATGACAGCTCAACTGCTTAGTCCTGTGTGCCAGGAGGCTTTCTGCCTTTTACAAGTCCAATCACAAATTTGTAATGGCAATTTGGACTGGACATCCAGCTGATTACGCACACACACAGGTGCGCGTGCACCTGTGTGTGTGTGTGTGTGTGTGTTATATATATATATATATATATATATATATATATATACATGCATTAGCTTATTTATTTATTTTATATGAAAAAATGAGGAGTACACTATATATTTATACACACATATATATTTATTCATTTCATAGAACAAGTACACTGTCTGCTCATCAGATCCTTTGTTTTCTGTCTTTTTCTTCATTTTCTCCCTGTGGTAGGACCATCGTGTAGAAGGGGTCTGGGAGCTTTATGTCTGTGACAGAACTTGGGTAGATTTGAAAAAGCCTTTAAGAGACACACTGGCAGCATCCTGCCCACCTCTGCACAGCAGGAAGGAGCAGGCTGAGTGAGGAACAATCCAGCGTCCCCAGCACATACACCACGCCTACCACCACAGTGAGTGCTTACCAGACACCTGTGGAATAAATGAAGGAAGGAAATGGACCATAGGACTTCTTTATTCTCCCAACTCTTTCAACAAATTAGAGAGCCGCCTCACTCTTGGGGGCTGACAGACATCTGTCTCTTCCTCCTGCACCGCCCACAGCATTGCTCAATTGGCTTGACTCCGCCTCTGCCCATTCGTTCCATTCTAGAAGGGTTTGCTGAGGCCAAGGGAGAAGCCCACTGGGGAAGGGCTGCCTTTCTGCAACAAAGCAAGCCCATCGTCTTACAAAAAAAAGTTTAACCCTGTACTTTCAAATGTTCTGAGGACAGACCTGAACCAATCACTTAGGTTAAATGAGCAGCAACTAAAGGCTGAAAGAGGAGGCAGAAAGGAGTGGGGCTCTGAACCGGGGCTGGGGAGCCCCAGGAAAGTGGAGGTGAGGGCCTACTTTTCCCACTTACTAGCTGTCTTCATTTCAGTGAATGGTTTCATCTCTCTAAGCCTCAGTTTCCTCGTCTGTGAAGTGGGAAGAGTAACACCTGCCTGACAGGCCTGCTGTGAGGCTTAAACGTGATGGTATAGACCAAACGGTTGCTGTGGCCCCTATTACATCTGTAACATGTTTACTTCCGCTCCTGGCACCCCCTATTTCCCAGCCTCCCGCCCTCACCCCACTCAATTATTTCAAATTGTTTCTCTTTTTCCTGGAGAGAAAGGAACATTCAGATGTGCCTTCAGACATGGCCCAAATGAGGGAGATGAGCCAGAGGGAAGTGGACCAGAACAGCCAGAGGGGAAAACCCATTGCCTGCTCTAAGGTCCTCGTCTCCTTTGCGCCCCTCAGCTCTCTCTCGACGACCTTGGCCTTGGACTAGGACAGGCACCCCGAGCACACCAAGAAGTCCCCACTCGGCCAACCTGGCTGACAGTGACGCTGTGGGGAGCTTGGCAACCCCCATAAACATAGGCAATTAAACCCCTAAAAGCTCTCAGGCTTATTGCCCAGTAAATGAATAGTAACCTTAATAAATGTTATAAATCTCACCTCAGAGCCAACAGGAAATTCAAACTTTTGCATGTGTGGGAGGCAAAATGCTGCTGAAACAAAAGGGAGGTGTGTGGACAAGGGAAACATTGTGCGGGGCCCTGGTCTCCTCTGGCAGCGCCAGAGCGCCCCGGGCCTGGGAAAGGCCCTTAATTGTGTTTTGTGAGCCAGTTCCCTGGCCTCCTCTCTCCTCCCATCCTTCACCTGCCTTAACTCTTTCTTGTCCCCGCGGCCCAAGAGGTCATTCATCCCTGCACATCTCCTACGGGACTGAAATAAACAATGGAAATATTGGATGGGGCCAAAGTATGGACAAGTTGCCTTCCTTAGGTCAATGTTTTCATCAAAAACATTTTTTTAGAAACTTACTTAAACCATAAAACTGAAGCTTAAACTCAGTGCTATTAAAAAAAAAAAAAAGAATATCAAAGAAGAGAAACCACTGGCTATTTTGATCCACACCCTCACAAAGGGTGTTAGTTTTAATAAACAGTCACAATTTGGGGCTGTTATGAACCATAAGGCACACTCCAGGCCGTGTTTCCAATTTCCTCTCCTGCCTTTACTGCTGTTATATTAAGGTCTGCGGTGAGGCAAATGTTTATTAAAAAAGGTGAGGAGAGCAATATTCCAGATTAGATTATTTCACCTGTTTCTAACTCCGCGCCGGCCAATCAGAGACCGTCCCCGCGGGAGTGGGCGCGGCAGCCCGCGCGCCTCTGGGGGCGCCGGACCGGACCGGGAGTGCCAGCCTGTGGTTACAAAGCGAATGCAGATTAGGCCGTGTTAATTACTGACTTTAACTGAATATGGAATACATTTTCCCGTCGCAGAGAGGGGAAAGGAAATGCATCTGGAACCTCCTCCATCGTGGAGATAATTGCGCTGGGATTGAAAAACATCTCGGGAGCGGAGGAGCCATGCGGCCCCATCCGTAGAGAAGGTGTCCTTTCTTACAGGAGGCGTTCAGGTGGAGGAGTCTTCGAGTGGCTTCATAACAGAAACAAAAGATTTTTCTCTTCGAAGACCCAATTCATACAGAACTCCTCTGGAGCCAAAAGGGGGGGAAAAACCACTCAGCTTGTTGCAAACTACCTAGAATACAGTCCTCTAACAGCAAAGTCCCACGAAAGCCCACGTTGCTGTGAGTCTCCTGGCGGTTTCGTTGAGACAATAGGTTTTCTTGTAGTGAATCCTTGGGCACTTCCAAATCCTTTCATTGTTTCTGAAATTTCTCTGATTGTGGGAGTTGCTGAAAAGTGCTTTAATACATTGAATGAATTGCTTTTTTCCCCTAATGTTAACCTGTTTCTTTACACCCGTTCCTTCTCTTTTTTCATGTCGGTAGGTACACAGTGCTTCTAGTCCAAGTCCACACCTGCATGGGATTTTGCTGAATAGTGTTACTAAGGTTTAGGATGAGCTACTTGACCCTTGGTTCTGCATAATGATAAGCTATTATAGCGTTATTCTATAGCATCTATTTTAGAAACATGGGTTCTTTAAATCCTTAACACAAGTATCCTTCTTACACTCCCCCACATTCAAATACATCGGGCTTGCTCCTGCAGGCAGCCCCTAGCCCAGTGCTGCCTGACGGAAATACAATGTGCATCGCAAACGAAGCCACATAATTTAAACTTTTCTAGTAGCCATATTCAAAAACATTTAAGAAACAGGCAAAATTAATTTTAATATGTTATTTAGCCCAACACACCCACATTGTTAATTTCACATATAATCAGTATGAAACATTTATTAACAAGTTATTTTACATTCTTTATTTTTCCTACTAAGTCTTCAAAATCCATTTTCCTGAAGGCATTTTTGGGTTTACATTTACAGCCTATTCCATTTGGGACCAGACACATTTCAAGTGCTCAGTAGCCACTGTGGTTACCATGTCAGTCAGTGCAACTTTAGACTCAAAAATCTCTAATTCTTTAAGGAGTTTATCTGATTGAATCCTTCCCTCTATTTGCTTTGGTGTATGTCACCACCACCACTTTCTGACCAACTGCATCTGCTTTAAAACCTCCCATGTGCCGTAAGTTCTGAGTAAACCCAGGTACCTATCATGTAACAGCAGACCCTTGCAGTTTCCAGGGAGATGAACCTGATACTTCACAATGTTTATACAAACATGAAGTCCTCATCTTTTAAGATGCCTGTTTTCTTCATGTGTGTTCATAGAAGTACCAGTCCACAGACGCCAATCACTGCAGAGAAGGGGGCTCCTAGCGTGGAGTCCGCGAGGAAATGCGGATCCATGTCCCACAGGTGGGGTTTTTACTGAGGCATGACACCAGGTCCCCCCCACCCACCCACCTTGTCTGCTCCTTCAGGTTGGTCTCAAACCCCACCGCTCGCCAAGCACTGAGTTCGTTTTGGGGTTTGCCTTGTCCTTCTGACGCATGTTCAATCTGACAGGCTGTCCCCGTAAGTAATTTAACACTGTCTTCACCTTGAGAGAATCAAGAACCCAGGGGGCAGCTTTTAAGGACAAACTTAAAAAATATTACTTTCCAACAACATCTGCTTCTTCCGTTCTCTCACCTCCCCCATCACAGAGACATAAAAAGTACTTTTGTAATTGTTTCCCTAAAAAAAAGATTTTTATAGTCCACTAACACGATCTTTAGAAGCCCCCTCAGTGTAAATGAGTGTGTCCTATTACTTTTATAGAAGGAAAGAATCTGAAAGTTTCAGAGAACAAATGATGAGCTGGAGGAGGACCTGTTGGCCAGTGAGCATGAGGGCTTTTGGGCATCTCATTTCCAAATTTCCACCCTTATAAAAAAAAAAAAATCCTCCATTTGAAAAGATTCTGTCATGCCAGCAGCATCATGCTATGTTCATAGTCTTGCTACTTCAGAAGCCCATTCATCTAAAGAGGGCCATTTGATACAATATTTCTCGAAATACGCGATCTGTTCATCAAGGATCTCAGAATATTAGCTGTTTATCATGTGAAGAAAGAGCCAAGAATAACTAAAGCAGAGGTTGAAAATTTAGGCTGAGTGGGAAAAGTATTCAGAGGCTTTTAAGTGCCTCTGTTGAATTTTAAATTTTATCCAACATTTTATTTTCTTTTCAGTTGTAATATAATAATTGATCGTTGTTGCTGGATTAAATAATCAGGCTATTTTTTTTTTTTTTTTTTTTTTTTTTGCTGTAGAGAAAACATCAGCTATGAGGCTTAATTTTAGTGATTTCGTCCTTGGTCTCAGTCACCCACTTCTGGGTACAAGCCGTTGTAACCAGCACAGCTGTTGTAGGAGACATCTGCACTCACCTGGCTGCAGCTACTTAAATTTTCAGACACTGTGTCAATCAGAAGAGGAAGAGGAAAGAAAAGAGAAGGAAAGAAAGACCTAGCACTACAAATGCAAACCTATAAAGCCACGGCAGTTGCCACAAAGAGCAAACTCCAGCCTCCTCTCTTGCCAAGAGCGCTGCTGTAAATATTGCCAGGTCCGGAGAACGTGTCTTTGCTCAGGACCAGACCTCCGGGGGCTCCAGTGAGCAGGGAAGTCCTGTGAGGGACTGCTGGGGCAGCACGGAGCCCGGACGGCCCCATCCTGCCTGCTCAACCGTGTTGCAGGTGTCCTGCCATGCTTTGAAGACAGCGAATGGAAAAAAGATCTAAACTTGTCTGAAAGTATATTTTTTGGGTTTAAAAAAAAAATCTTAGACAGCAACGAAAGGAATCTTACATGTGAGGAAATCGAGGTTTAGAAGAAGTTAAGCGACTTAATATTCTACATTTAACTAGTCACAGAATTAGGGCTAGAGATTGTGGGGAAATGGAAGCAGGGAAAAGAAATTGAAATATACCATGTGAGGACCAGCTCCTGGCACTTCTGTTTCCTTTTGTGATTCAGATCATCTGGTGCCTTCCTTATGTAATGAAAGTCAACTGCTTCTTGCTGACTACTAAGTGGCTATGTGGATGGGAGTGGTTCCTGTCTTTCAATATACAGGAGAAATCTGGATCACAAATACAGATGTGAACCCTACCTTTTCTTGTCATGCTGAACATCATGAGAACGGAGTACGTGTCTCCTCTACGGCTATGTCTTAGTTCCCAGCACACTGCCTACTCCATTACGAGTCTCAATAAACAGGTTCTGAATCAAGGAATGGATAAATAAGTGAACGAATAATCAAATGAGCTCTTGGAAAGAAAGCTCTTTCCAGCAGAGATGTGCCTTGTTTTACATATTTATTACATTCCTGTAAATGTCTGTGCGGGCGTGA